>NC_090265.1:265534643-265692143 GCF_040414725.1 Anabrus simplex | reverse complement strand
GACATTACATACCGATTTTCATTAAATTCTGTTTACGGTGACACGGACTTAGTAGCAAGAATCCAAATTCATGAATATCTCTGTGATCTTAGCCGGTACGGTAACAATGTATAAGACATAACTGATCGGAAATTTAATGCTATATAATTTTAGTTATGTAGTATTTATCGATACGACCACTAATAACACCAATATTTGAGAAGTAAATGTTAGGCCTTCCGCTAAACTACCATTTCACTCAACGTGAATAAAATTATTTATGGCCTAGATTATAGTGACTTATTCTATGGCTTTGAATGCCGATTTTCATTAAGATAGGACCACTAATAACATAAATATTTGAGAATTAAATGTTAGGCCTTCCCCTAAACTAGAATTTTTCTCAGCGAGAATACAAACATTTATATTCTAGAGTGTAGCGAATTATTTCCCAACTTTGCCTACCGATTTTCAATTAAGATACAACCAGTAATAAGACAATTGAGAGTTAAATTTTAGGCCTTCCCCTAAACTACCATTTCACTCAGCGTAAATTCAATTATTTATGGCCTGGATTGTAGCGACTAATTCCCCGACTTTGCATACCGGCTTTCATTAAATTCTCCTCAGCCGTTTTCTCGTGACGCGTGTACATACAGACAGACGGACAGATAGACGGACAGACAGCCAGAAATTACGGAAATGAAAAGTGCATTTCCTTGTTACTGTGAACGCCACTGATACAGAAATACCATCCTTTTTAAATTCTGAGCAATGTACAGACAAAACTCTTATTTTTTATATACATATAGATGTATTTATTTATTTATTTATTTATTTATTTATTTATTTATTTATACCTTTTAGTGCCGGAAGTGTCCGAGGACATGTTCGACTCGCCTGGTGAAGATCTCTCTATTCGGCACCCCTACCAAATAAGGATGGTACAACCAGAACATGTATTCTGCAATGTCTCTCACTTCGGAAGCACGCCGGTCTAGTAGAGCCCTTTCTGACGGCTATTGCGCTTCGTAAAGCAGCCTGCAGCACACTTTTCACGTTTTCAGCCTGCATAGACAACTTACCACCAGTGAGTGGACTCCTCGCTGAGCACATCCAAGGGTGAAAATATAGGGCCCAGTCCTATCACTTGGAGAAGACATTGGATAACTTGAAATTAGATGTCATACCTGCAGTGAGAAGAGGCGATTTTGCTTTACGTCGCACCGACACAGATAGGGCTTATGGCGACGATGGGACGGGAAAGGTCTAGGAATGGGAAGGAAGCGGCCGTGGCCTTAATTAACCTACAGCCCCAACATTTGCCTGGTGTGAAAATGGGAAACCACTGTAACCGTACAACAGGGTTACAGATTCCATTCAGTATTTATTATTATTATTATTATTATTATTATTATTATTATTATTATTATTATTATTATTATTATTATTATTATTATTATTATTAACCCGTTTCATTAGATTTTATATATTCTGTTTCTCATCATTTAGACTGTAATAATTAGGTATCACGTATATTATTGTATTTAATCATAGGTTAAGTGAAATTTGTTTGTAATTATTCTGTATTGTAGTAAGTGAGATTTGTTGGTTTCATATTGTCATGCTGTGGCTTGTAACTCTGGCTAGATGAGCTGGCATAGTATTTTGCAATCGAGGCTATGTTTAACTGTGCAAGTAGATTTCCCGGTGACACATTCAGCATAGTCATTCTCAATCCGCTTGGGTACGCTTAGACGACACATGACTGATGACATCAGTGCGTGGGCACGTGATTGCGACCAAGTGTCAGTATTCGCCAGCTACTGTATGTGGAAGTGGAAGGGATGGACAGTGAGTAGGGAGATGAGTCGTCATCGCGAGGTTATATAAGTCAATGCAACGGTGGTGAGAGGTATTCAGTTCATATTATTCAGATCATATCGTTCAGATCATATTGTGCAGATCATATGAAACAGTCAGATGTATAAAATGGAAGAAGTGGTCTTAGTGTGATGGTCAGAGCTAAGAGTTGTGTTTTCAAGAGGTCTTGTAATCATCGAGGAGGTCTACAAGTGGTGGTTGTATCCGAGCAGAGACGGGTACTATGCTGATAAAGAAACATCATCTTCTTGTGAGGATGGACTTCACAAGATGTTTCAATAATATTTTCAAATTTCTTATAATATATTGAGTGGACGTAATTACATTGGAGCTCCCTACACGCGTACATGGTATGTAGGCCAACTCCTTGTTATATAAGAAGATAACAGCAGACGGCTCCCGACTTCAGCTCAGAGGTTTTCCCAAGAATTTCAAGTTCAACAGCGGTGTATGCCGACATCAGGTAATTAAAGCATCAGACATGTTATGCATTCATAACATGAAGAAGAATGTAATCCGCGGCGATATCACATCTCACTTCAAGTTCATGCCAATAGTTTTTTTGTTTAAATTAAATTTTCCTTTTATTAGTACCGCAAATCTCACGATATATTTTTTTGTTAAATTAAAAGACGTCAATGATTGTTCATTGTGACGTAAATTATAGTCATAAACTCAGTTTTATTTTAATTATAATAAGTGATTCCAGTTCCATGTACAATCCTCAATTGTGGAAATGCAACAGTAATTTAAAATTGTCCTGATCCATATCCCTGTATATTGCCAGATATGTGAGTTTATCACCTCACGTCTTGAGATAATTGATATAAGAGGTATGCTCTACCGAATTTTGTTGTTTTTCTTAAAAAAGCAACTGGCGCTCAAACAAATGTTATTTATATTGTGTGGAAGATATGAAGGTATAAGAGTAGTGGTTGGAGTAGCCACAACGTGTCGCCAGCAACGTGGGACTCGAAAGGTTCAGAAAAAGTGTTTCTGAATGGCAATATACATGGATCAGTTCTTTTAATGAGTACGCACATGTTAAATTCACCGAGTAATGTTAGGAAGGTCATTTTGTTGAAGTTTGTATTTAAGGGGTAATGTCAGAGGAATTGCAAGGGGAAATAGCTTTGAGATCGCGAAAAATTAGTAGGAAACCGAAGATGGACAAGGATAGCAAAATGCAGTCAGGTGATGAGGCTGAGGTTATTGTGTCCAAGGAAATCCAAGGTGGTAACATAAATAGGAAGTTGGTGACTAAGGTGGGACCTGCTGAAAGTCAGAAAATAGTAGAAAGTGAGGAAAACGCTGTCACGCAAGATCAAAGTAAAGGGGTGATTGACCTGGGTTTAATTAATTTGCTGATGTCCAAAATGACTGAGCAGAATAATGCCATTAGTGAGAAAATTGAATCTCAGAATATTATTATTAGTGAGAAAATTGAATCTCAGAATAATATTATGAGTGAGAAAATTGAATCTCAGAATAATATCATTAGTGAGAAAATTGAAGCTCAGGGTATTAGTATTAATAAGAAGATCGATGATGTTAGTAATAAGATAGATCATAAGGTGTTAGAAATAAGTAAGCAAATTAATAATTTAGAAAGTAAGGTAAATAGGGAGTGTAGTGACATCAGAGCTGAGATGGAATTGGGTTGGAGCAATCTCCATACGGAAATAGAGCAAATTAGTGAGACATGCATCAAACAGATTGATGAATTAGGCGCCAAGATCGAGTCTAATAAAGGAGAAATCAATGAGTTAGTAGAAGAAAGGTTTGAAAAGATAACCAATACAGCGGGGCAAGAAGGTAGGAAATGTATTAGTAGGGTAGAACTTGTGGAAATAAAACTTGGAGAAGTAGGTGATCTAGAGAGTGAACAAAAATCATTATCACAGAAGGTGAGAGAATCGGAAGAAAAATTACAGGAGAAATTAAGAAAAATTCAAGAAAAGTCTGAGGAAACATTGGAAGAAAAATTTCTGAGTTGCCAGAGAGTACTCCAGAAAGAAGTGCGTGATAGTAGAAATGTACGTGAGATAATTGTAAATAATGGTTTAATCACTAGAGATCATGATTTACCTAAGTTTTCTGGGAAAGAATTCAACCCGATGGAATTTATGAGAGTAGTAGAGAAGAAATTTGCTGTTCAATTAAGAGACAATATTATTAGCTGGGAAACTGTATTGGAGATCTTATCTAATGCTTTCGTAGGAGAGACTAAGTCTTGGTTTCAAGTATATAAAAGCTCGATGTCTAGTCTAACTGAATTTAAGGAGAAATTCATGGCTAAATTTTGGAGTGAAGGTGTTCAGAGTAGAGAGAGAGAGAGAGTAATGTTTGGCAGGTATAATTCTAACGAGGGTGTTAGAATGACTGAATACTTTTTGGCTCATGTTTTGGTGTGGAGAAATTTAGAATGTATTGGACCTGAGGCTGATATAGTTAGACTTATGGCTAAGCACTATCCCGATAGAATAAGAGAAGCTGTTTGTATGCGAAGAGTGGAGACTATTAAGGAAATGGAGATTTTGTTGGAAAGTTTTGATGCTTTAGGTAGTAGCTTGAATAATAGTAGGACACTAAATAGGAATGTAGAAGGAAGGGGTAACCAATGTAATAATCAGGACAGGACTATGAATAATCGTAACTACAGAAGAGAATATCAGGAGAGACCTAATAATAATTTCCACAGGGAGAGAAATTATCAAAATAGTTCGGAAAATTTCAGGACTGGGAGGCGTGATTATGGTAATCAACCAGAAGCTGGGAGGCGGGAGAATACAGGCCATAATAATAATAATAATGACGCTAGAGGAAATAGGCAACAGGGGAGGCCGACTGAGGTGTGTAACCAACAAGTCGTAACCGAACCAAGTCCTTTAAACGCGCAACGGACTGTATAAACAGGTCACTGAGACAGTCCGTAAATGGTGAGTTCACGTATAAGGTAGATAAGTATGTTAATGTCGACCAGCCTATAGTTGTAAGTGAACATGATTGTGACCTAAGTAGCAATAATTCAAATGTTTTAAGTGACGACTTAATCGTAGACAATAAATTTTATAAGTGTAATTTAAATTTAGATATAAGGCAAGATTTGTTAAGTGATCTTATATTATGTAATGAGGATAATTTAAGTAGTGTTACTGTTACACCGACGATTGAACTGCTGATATGGGGCAGAAAAGTTAAGATTTTGTTGGACTCTGGAAGTGAGAAGTCATGTGTAAATTCCAAGCTGTATGAGGAAGTTTTGAGAGAGAAGTATGAGGTAGCGGAAATTCCAGTGAGGAATACGTTCATCGTAACAGCTGTTGGAAACAAGTCTCAAAGAGTGAATAAACAAATAGCTGTCCCCATTATCATAAGTGGAGAATGTATTTTCCAACCATGCTTAGTTGTGCCTAATTTAGTTTATGCCGTTATTTTAGGTACCGACTGGTTAACGTGTCACAAGGCTAAATTAAATTTTGATCTGTGTAATGTCAATCTTATTTGGGGAAATAGTAGCAGGGAAGTCAGGTTACCATATGATGTTTTGTCAGAAATTAGTGCGAATAAAGTGTGTTCTAGTACGGAAGGATCTTGTGAAATTCCTAATATTAGGAAAAATATTGATGTCTGCCATGTGTCTATACAGAGAGATTCTAGAGATGAATTGTACGAGACAGTGGAGAAATGTAATTTAGCGGAGAGTCAGAGGGACGAATTGTGTGAATTATTGATATCACATAGTGATGTTTTTAGTGACCGGCCTGGTAGAACACATCTTTACGAACACAAATTTAATGTTCTTGATAACTCAACTATTGTAGGACCGAAATATCCCATTCCGTTAAAATACGCTAGCACTGTTGAAGAGCAGATTGACATTATACTAGATTATAATATAATTGAACCATCATGTAGTCCTAATTTGAATCCGCTTGTTATTATACCTAAGAAGGGTAACACGGTAAGATTGTGCATGATAACTTTTGTAGGATTACATTGGATGAATTTGAGCTTGGTGACAAGGTTTTACTCAGAGTGCCACTCCCGTCATCAGCAGAAGCTGGTCAATTTTCTAAGTTTTTCTTGTTATATCAGGGATACTTCACCGTAGTGAAACGGATTGGGAAATGTACTTATTCATTAGAAGACAAGGAAGGAAATATCGTAGGCACATACAATATAAGAAATCTTAAGAAATATATCATGTGAGTTTGTTGATTAATCTCATTACTATGTTAATTCACCATATTTTATGAAGCTGGCATTGCGAACAGGACTTCAGTGAAATTAGCGTGTGTTGTGATAATAAGTGAAGCACGGCAGTGCAATAAACTCCAGTGCTTGGAGAAAGTGTATATAATGAAATGTCTTCGAGAATTACTTTTGGACACTAAATGAACGTTGGAAACGACAGAAGTGAGAAACAAATGTAATCTCTGTATGTAAATAATACTGTATAATCAAAGTGAAAATGATAATTGATCAATGTTTTATATGTGTAACAACGAACATCCAGATGGATGATAACATGTACCCAATTTGTAAAGGGCATTTTTATACATGTATCTATGGTGTACTCGATTTCAGGTGATTATGTATATATTTCATGAATCAATCGATTCATTTAATCGATTATTTCATGAGGGAGGCGTTCTGTAACCGTACAACAGGGTTAAAGATTCCATTCAGTATTTATTATTATTATTATTATTATTATTATTATTATTAATATTATTATTATTATTATTATTATTATTATTATTATTATTATTATTATTAACCCGATTCATTAGATTTTATATATTCTGTTTCTCATCATTTAGACTGTAATAATTAGGTATCACGTATATTATTGTATTTAATCATAGGTTAAGTGAAATTTGTTTGTAATTATTCTGTATTGTAGTAAGTGAGATTTGTTGGTTTCATATTGTCATGCTGTGGCTTGTAACTCTGGCTAGATGAGCTGGCATAGTATTTTGCAATCGAGGCTATGTTTAACTGTGCAAGTAGATTTCCCGGTGACACATTCAGCATAGTCATTCTAAATCCGCTTGGGTACACTTAGACGACACATGACTGATGACATCAGTGCGTGGGCACGTGATTGCGACCAAGTGTCAGTATTCGCCAGCTACTGTATGTGGAAGTGGAAGGGATGGACAGTGAGTAGGGAGATGAGTCGTCATCGCGAGGTTATATAAGTCAATGCAACGGTGGTGAGAGGTATTCAGTTCATATTATTCAGATCATATCGTTCAGATCATATTGTGCAGATCATATGAAACAGCCAGATGTATAAAATGGAAGAAGTGGTGTTAGTGTGATGGTCAGAGCTAAGAGTTGTGTTTTCAAGAGGTCTTGTAATCATCGAGGAGGTCTACAAGTGGTGGTTGTATCCGAGCAGAGACGGGTACTATGCTGATAAAGAAACATCATCTTCTTGTGAGGATGGACTTCACAAGATGTTTCAATAATATTTTCAAATTTCTTATAATATATTGAGTGGACGTAATTACATTGGAGCTCCCTACACGCGTACATGGTATGTAGGCCAACTCCTTGTTATATAAGAAGATAACAGCAGACGGCTCCCGACTTCAGCTCAGAGGTTTTCCCAAGAATTTCAAGTTCAACAGCGGTGTATGCCGACATCAGGTAATTAAAGCATCAGACATGTTATGCATTCATAACATGAAGAAGAATGTAATCAGCGGCGATATCACATCTCACTTCAAGTTCATGCCAATAGTTTTTTTTGTTTAAATTAAATTTTCCTTTTATTAGTACCGCAAATCTCACGATATATTTTTTTGTTAAATTAAAAGACGTCAATGATTGTTCATTGTGACGTAAATTATAGTCATAAACTCAGTTTTATTTTAATTATAATAAGTGATTCCAGTTCCATGTACAATCCTCAATTGTGGAAATGCAACAGTAATTTAAAATTGTCCTGATCCATATCCCTGTATATTGCCAGATATGTGAGTTTATCACCTCACGCCTTGAAATAATTGATATAAGAGGTATGCTCTACCGAATTTTGTTGTTTTTCTTAAAAAAGCAACTGGCGCTCAAACAAATGTTATTTATATTGTGTGGAAGATATGAAGGTATAAGAGTAGTGGTTGGAGTAGCCACACCACGGAAAACCATCTTCAGGGCTGCCGACTATCTCCGGCGGATGCGAGCTTACAGCTGCGCGCTCCTAACCGCACGGCCAACTCGCCTGGTAGTGAGAAGAGGAAGATATACCATTGGTGTGGTCGCTATTAAAATCGTGGTACTGTTGTTATCTGGTTAGGTTAGGTCAGGTAGGGCAGGGGAATTTGGGTACTTCTCCTCAGCCTCACTGAAATGAAATGAAATGGCGTATGGCTTTTAGTGCCGGGAGTATCCGAGGATATGTTCGGCTCGCCCGGTGCAGGTCTTTTGTTTTGACTCCCGTAGGCGACCTGTGCGTCGTGGTGAGGTTGAAATGATGATGAAGACGACACATACACCCAACCCCCGTGCCAGCGAAATCAACCAATGTTGGTTAAAATTCCCGACCCTGCCGGGAATCGAACTCGGGACCCCTCTGACCAAAGGCCAGCATGATAACCATTTAGCCATGCAGCCGGACACTCATCCTCACTAAATTCACACTATTGTTTCGAGAGAGTGTTAGTTGCCCTCTGTCATATGCCACTGCATTTTGAATTTCGAAGAAGGAATTACTGATAAATTCCTACAGATAAAATGTCTACTCATATGTGGCTGCGAGGCGTGAAAGTATTAAGGAAAGTAATGGATAGAAAGAGCGTTGTGAGATACGAGGTTTTGTTTCTTCAACGGCGATATAGAAATTCACCCGACTCTTTGGTTGAATGGTCATCGTCGAGACTTTCGGTCAGAGGGTTCCGGGTTCGATTTCCGGCCAAGTCGAGGATTTTTGTTGCGTATCGTAAATTCCTCTGGCTCGGAGAGTGGGTGTTCGTGTTCTTATAATACTCTACTCTCCATACATACAGTATACAGCACACCACACTACCAACCGCTCTAGAAACACGCAATAGTGAATAGATCCCTCTACAAAGGGTTGGCGTCAGAAGGTCATCCGGTCGTAAAGTATGGTCAAATCAGCACGTGTGACACAGTTCGCACCCGCGACTCAGCCAGAGTGTGGAACAAGCTTCAGAAGGAGAAGAAAACATATAGATCTACTACACGGCAACAGCCAGAGACCATCAATATTGTTACGTGTTAGCCCTGTAGTAGCCCCCTTCAATATTTCCTGGAAGGGATGACTAAGCCAGGCCAGAGACCTCCCAGCCGTCCCGAGGACATGCCGCGGCCTCTCCTTCTATTGTGCTTTCGTCTGGTTTCCCTGTATGCCTTCTGGAAGACGAAACGAGGATGTTCCATCTCTACCCGAGCCCCGAAGATTATAGTACTCCATTACCAGGATATACAAAGGAAGTCTAGCCGAGAACAATCAGTCAATAGTTGTTAATGTCATTTGCTTTACGTCCCACTAACTACTTTTATGGTTTTCGGAGACACCGAGGTGGCGGAATTTTGTCCCGCAGGAGTTCTTTTACGTGTCAGTAAATCTACCGACACAAGGCTGACGTATTTGAGCACCTTCAAATACCACCGGACGTAGCCAGGATTGAACCTGCCAAATTGTGGTCAGAAGGCCAGCGCCTCAACCGTCTGAGCCACTCAGCCCAGCAGTCAATAGCTGGAAATGAGTAATGGGAGTGGACGGCAGTAGGGTTGGCTATCGTCAGTGTCCCACCAGAGTCAGCGTATCGTCGAATATAGAGCAGAATTGTGAGTGTGTAGCGCTCTGGTGTACTCAGCACTGTATGTGTACCAACGTGGAGTCAGTGTGTGGGGCAGTTGGTGTCAACAGAGTTGTAGCAGTGTTAATTGTCACTGTTGTGAGAAGTATCGTAGTGGTCATTAGCAGTGTTGAGTTGTTGCTGTTATATGACCACTGTTTTTAGTTGTCAGTGTTAATGAGTTCACTGTGTGGAGCGACCACGTGAATTGACTCTGTTGACTGTGGGAGTGGCGGACTTTCTCTAGAGTCGAGCCAACGAACAGTCCTCATGTGTTGTGGTTGTCAACAGCCCTGTTTTCAAACCTGTCTGCGTGCAGCTGTTGTATGTGAAGTGACTGAGCGTGGGGAGCGAAAGCTGAAGCCTGTCAATGAGGATCATAGCACGTTCCAGGTAAAGACAGCCCAGATGGAGTCCAGCTGTGAGAGACTTGTATATAGACAGTTTTTTTTTCAATTTGCTTTACGTCGCACCGACAGAGATAGGTCTTATGGGGACGATGGAGTAGGAAAGAGCTAGGAGTGGGAAGGAAGTGGCATTGGCCTTAATTAAGGTACAGCCAGTGTCTGGCTGGCTAAATAGACAGTAATTAGTGGAGTGTGGTCATATAGGGTGTATCTTAATCAAACCGACAAACAGATCAGGGATGCTGTTTGTGTTATGTAAAGAACGATGGCGCAATCGGATTAACGGAGAAAATTTTCCACTTAAAAGAAATGAAGTTATTTTTTTACTTCCGGACGCGCGATTCAAATTGACGAACTCGCCGTATTTGCTCTGATAGAGCGCAAATCGCTGCCCATTGCTGTGCTTCAGAGGAGGGAAGGGAAGGATAGACGGAGACAGACTTAATAATGCTCGGTGCAAATGGACAAATTTCTAGTTCGCTTAGCTCAGTCACTTCCCAGTCCAGGTAGGCAGTATACAGTTTGTTCTATCGATATTGGCTACTAAGTTTGCGGTATAAATTGGTGAGAATGGCTCCGTTTCTGTACACCAACGAAGAAATGGCTGATACGCACCTAGCCTGTGGCGCAACAAATAACAAGGGGAGAGAAGCCACACTGATTTAGGGCGTCCGGCACACTAATCGCCACCAACTTCGTCTTTCAACCTTCGTGTCCATTGGCAGGTGACTGCATGGGATAGTGTGGAGGAAAGCCCCCATGTGACAGCAGTGCCCATTGGTTTAGTGTCAATATTTGGGCCGGCATTGTTAGTGACTATTTACTGTGGCCGTATGTCCTTCTTCCTCACCTGAACGATGAGGAATACTACCGTTTCTCGATAGAATACTGCCTGGATTATTGGAAGATGTTCCTCTGGGTATTAGGCAGTGAGTATGGCTGTGTCATGATGGCGCTCCACCGCATTTCACTCACCGAGTCACGCAGCAGTTAAATCATAATTATCGAGGGAGATGGGTAGGTCGTGGTGGGCCAGTTAAATGGCTTCCGCGCTCAGCCGAATTAACTCCCATGGGCTTTATTTGTTACGCGAAGATCAAAGTAGAAGTGTGGAGTATTGAAGATCTACTGTAATCAAACCATTGGGCGCAATGTTTCTTTCGTTTGGCCTTTTCAATCCTTTACAATGTTGTGAGTGAAGGAACGCACGATTGTGTGGCGGCAGCGATGCACCTTCGCGCATGTTAAATAATAGAGCACGTTACTGAGAGCAACAGACGAGACGAGAAATGATCGGTGCATTCCTTGACTGACAAGTGAGTTTTAATTACGGTGTGTACAGTTCTTTGTTTCTTTCTTTCTTAATCTGCTTACCCTCCAGGGTTGGTTTTCCCTCGGACTCAGCGAGGTATGCCACCTCTACCGCCTCAAGGGCAGTGTCCTGGAGCGTGGGACATTGGGTCGACTGAGTAGAGGTGGGTTCGATTCCCTCCTCAGCCATCCTGGAAGTGGTTTTCTGTGGTTAAGGCCACGGTCGCTTCCTTCCCTCTTCCTTGTCTATCCCTTCCAATCTTCCCATCCCTCCACAAGGCCCCTGTTCAGCCTAGCAGGTGAGGCCGCCTGGGCGAGGTACTGGTCATACTCCCCAGTTGTATCCCCCGACCAAGAGTCTGAAGCTCCAGGACACTGCCCTTGAGGCGGTAGAGGTGGGCCCTTGCTAAGTCCGAGGGAAAAACCAAACCTGGAGGGTAAACAGATGATGATGATGATGATGATGATGATGATGATGACTTATTTTGTAGGTTACTTGAACAACTACTCAGGTCAATTGAATACCTGCCGGCGGAAACGTTGTAACCCTCAAAATGCAAATTTTTCAAGAGAGAAGAAAAAAAATATACACGTGAATTGTTTGTGAATGCTTATTCTGCCATTGACAATTAGTTTAAATGAGTTCACTAGTTATTAATGCATAAAAGTGTTGACATTGTGCGACTTTAAAATCAAGATATAAGAGATGATCGTTGGACGTCCGTGCAAAAAAGTTGTAACTGTAACGGAAGTAGCACATTTTTGCGGATTACAACGTTTATGCTATTGAAAATATTTATAGCTTTTAATATTATTTATTGTTTTTATCCTGTATAAAAATAATGTAACATAAACCACGCTTCTAATTTGCAGTACCGGTACCCATTGTTAGAGCTTCCCACTGTTTAACAGAATTCACTGAACACCAACAATATTGTTGCGAGAATGTTCTGCAGTCTGTGGTGTAGTGGTTAGCGTGATTAGCTGCCACCCCCGGAGGTCCGGGTTCGATTCCCGGCTCTGCCACGAAATTTGAAAAGTGGTACGAGGGCTGGAACGGGGTACACTCAGCATCGGGAGGTCAACTGAGTAGAGGTGGGTTCGGTTCCCACCTCAGCCATCATGTAAGTGGTTTTCCGTGGTTTCCCACTTCTCCTCCAGGCAAATGCCGGGATGGTACCTAACTTAAGGCCACGGCCGCTTCCTTCCCTCTTCCTTGTCTATCCCTTCCAATCTTCTCCATCCCCCGCAAGGCCCCTGTTCAGAATAGCAGGTGAGGCCGCCTGGGCGAGGTACTGGTCATTCTCCCCAGTTGTATCCCCCGACCAAGAGTCTGAAGCTCCAGGGCACTGCCCTTGAGGCGGTAGAGGTGGTATCCCTCGCTGAGTCCGAGGAAAAAACCGAACCTGGAGAGTAAACAGAGGATGATGTTTTGCAATGATGAATAAACATTACATTGTCACTTCACTTTGTCTTTAGGTTCTCATAAAAACTTCGATATTTTTCACTTATGTATCGACACATGTCTAGCAGATTAGCTTTCTTTTCCGCAGATACAGGCAATACCTCGTTTAATGAATACAATGAGCAATTCGTAAAGAGAGCAAGGCATATTTATATGCATATACAGTATATACAGGCTGAAGCGAAATTCGCGCACTCGGGCGTCGCAGCGCGACTCCTCACATTCCAGCAATAAAAAAATGTCTCTCACAAAAGTTCGTCCTGCGGGTATATCCGGGAGAAAAAGGACGTTGAAGAGTGGCAATCTGGCAACACTGTAACCACATATACGATAACTACCTCTGTCAGCACACCACAGTCGTGTTGTACAGTTGGTGTAGTGGAAAGAGTTACGTGTTAGCATGCAGGAGGTCAAGGGGGTCGATCCTGGTTTGAGGCGTATGTTTTTTATTTCGTAAATGTAGTACAGTTAGTATGGTATCTGGCATCTTAATCGTCAACAGCGATTGCAGCGCGTCCTCCAGAAACCATTTGCACTTACATACTACGATCCTAGAAATGGACGAACATTCGTTTTCATTGGTCAGCTTTGAAAGACGCCCTTTCCACGTCGTGGGCGTGATTTTGTTCGCACCTCTTCATCTACTAGATGCGTTACGTGTTCAGCTTTACTAAATTTTGTAAATGTGGGATACATGCGACCTAAGAAACGTTGTTTTACTGTATTACAGTATGTAGTGTCCGATGGAAATTAGCAAAAAAAATGTGTGCCTTAACCCTGGATCGAACCCTCGAGCTCCTGCATGCTAACCCAAAACTATATCCACTGCACCAACTGTACAGCACGGCAGGTGTGTGCTGACAGAGGTACTTACCCTATATGTGGTTACAGTGTTGCCAGATTGCCACTCTTCAACGTTCTTTTTCTGTCGGATATACTCGCAGGACGAACTTTTGTGAGAGATATTTTTTTATTGCTGGCATGTGAGGAGTCGCGCTGCGACGCTCGAGTGCGCGAATTTCGCTTCATCCTGTATAGTACATTATACAGGGTGTTAGGTGTATACCTGCAGATATTTCTTCTAGCAATAGAGAACGATGTGACGAACCACTATATATCAAACTTTTAGTAATTCTCGGAAGTTATTTTCGAGAGCAAAGAGATACGATGTTTTTAGAATAGGTAGTATGCCTTGTTCATGTGAATGAATAGCTTCCTTTTGAGAACAGGCGAATCACGTGCCATGCGTGCCAAACTGGTTTCTGTTTATGTTTACGCGCAACTGCTGAACGCTACCTATGCAATGCACGAGATGTTACGTAACATACTTGTCAAACTGGTTTTATGTTTAAGAGCAACTGAGCTACGATAACAGCTGAAGGTGGCTACTACAGTAGCGTATGCCTTGTTACGTTACATTCACGCCAGACTGGTTTCGTAGTTGTCAGTATTCAGTTTCCGTCTTAGGGGCTTCAGACAACCCTGGTCATCGGTTTCGGACCCTGGAGATGTACCGAATTCTCAGCGTTAATACTGGTTCATTTGCTGTTATGTCCTTTAAGGGATTGGGATATGTGTGGTCATCAGCCCCGTGGTCTAGTGAGTATGGAAATGACCTGAAAACCTGAATCGGTGCGGGACCTGTACGAGCGTGTGATATAATTATTGGTTGGGATAGGCGCGCCGGGACGTGAAATACAGTAGATCCCCGTTGTGCATTACGTAAAGGTAGAAGAAAGATATCACGTCCTTACGCCAACGAAAGCAGTCATGGGATGCCCAAATGAGTAGCATCGGAATTGAATTATCGAAACACATCGAACGTTTAGTTTCAAAGGAATACTGGACATGTTATACAACTAAATAAATTAAACGTACCTACATATCGTGCCTCCTTCCGGGCTGAGTTGCTCAGACGGTTGAGGTGCAGGCCTTTTGACTCCAAATTTACAGGTTCGAACCTGGCCCAGTCCGGTGGTATTTGAAGGTGCTCAAATACTGTAGGTCAGCCTCGTGTCGGCAGATTTTCTGGTACATAAAAAGAACTCGTGCGGGACTGAATTCGGGCACCTCAGCGTCTCAGAAAACCGTAGAAGTAGTTAGTGGGACGTAAAGCACTTAACGTTATTATTATTATTATTATTATTATTATTATTATTATTATTATTATTCGGTTATTAAAAGCTGAAATACGTGGAAGAAAATAGTAAAATATGCGTGGTTTAAGAAGAAACAAGATGAAATGTATGTCACGTGAGTTAGCATCGGTCGCAGTAGTTACCTACAGATTACTATGCGTAAAACGAGAACCAGGTCAAGCTCGTGGGGATGAGTCAGCTGTAATCTCGTATTGTGTATAAACATCAAACATACACATCAACAAATATAAGTAACATAAACAAGGTTACACGTTAGAGACATGTAGCTATTAACTTGAACGCCAGGCCGACGGTCGCTTTCATGAGTACAGATGAGTTATCAAATTATACACAATCCACAGATGTCGAACATATCTAAGAAGATTCCGCCACAACTATATTACATTTTACTATGATGGTGCTAATAACAAATCGCAGCAGCTATTGGCTTTACGTCGCACCTACACAGATAGGCCTTATGGCGACGATGGGACTGGAACGGGCTAGGACAGGGAAGGAAGCGGCCGTGGCCTTAATTAAGGTACAGCACCAGCATTTGTCTGATGTGAGAATGGGAAACCACGGAAAACCATCTTCTGGGCTGCCGAGAGTTGGGTTCGAACCCATTATCTCCCGAATAATGGATATTGGCCACACCGAAATGAAATGTCGTATGGCTTTTAGTGCCGGGAGTGTCCGAGGACAAGTTCGGCTCGCCAGATGCAGGTCTTTTGATTTGACTCCCGTAGGCGACCTGCGCGTCGTGATGAGGATGAAATGATGATGAAGATGGCACATACACCCAGTTCCCGTGCCAGCAAATTTAACCAATTAAGGTTAAATTTCCGACCCTCCCGGGAATCGAACACGGTACCCCTGTGACCAAAGGCCAGCACGCTAACCATTTAGCCATGGAGCCGGACTTAAGCGACTGCAGCTATCGAGCTCGGTAAATCGCAGCAGATTACGCTACTGCGTGTTGAGATGATGTCGGTAGAATACAGTATACCTGTTAAGACATAAGGCTGCAGTAGAAGAAGAAGGTAACGAGAGCCACATAGTCAAGCAGCACACAGCTGAACAAAGTGCACATTAGTGACACAGACATAAGAATGGCGTGGTCGCGGGAACTACAGTCGCATTCGTAACACTCTGTTGTAGAAAAATAATGAACATACGGTGCGGGCTCCGTAATTCCAGGTGGACGGTAACAAGACTTATCTCGAATAGAAAAGTACGGATTTACGAACGTACACGAAAACGCCTGTGAACAACATAATGTACCTACTGTATGTTAAACATTACAGTACAACAGTTTAGAAAACAAAAACATACAGACTGCATTAAAAGAAATGTTAAACTTCCTTTTGTAAATTAACAAAACACTCTAGGCAATCTTCTTAAGTTAAATGTTAACTTATAGTTCCTATTTCAGTAATGATGAATATAAAACGATTATTTTATTGAATATTTATACGTGACGACGACGACGATGATGATGATGATGATGATGATGATGATGATGATGATGATGATGATGATGATGATGATGATTGCTGTCTTAATATCATCGGCCCTTAAAAACGCAAAGTGTCCTCTGTTTTAACCCGCAGGGAATAAGAAACCAAAATATAAATTGCTGGAAGCCTTTCCCGATAGATTCATGAAGGGCGACCCGTGTTCTGTTCTGCCATACGATACACTAGAAGCATATAATGGTATTCGTGGTATTCATACACTGGCATTATTCAAATACTACTACTACGAAGTAACTCGCGTACTAGTACGGGCGATAATTCGCATCTCTGACAGCTGTTATTCAGGTCAAGGTCAGACAGACCGGTTTCATGTAGGGGCGGGGAACCCGTCCAGCCACAGCAGACAACCGGCATGTGACAGGTCTAGTGCTTTTGTCGAACTGCTTACGTGCAATATTCTCCCACAGTGCGATTTCAATATCAATGTCTTTTGGGAGTCCAACTCGCCGTATGCAGAAACAACCCGTGTTGACGTGTACGTAAATAAAGTTTATTACGTCAACGAAAGAATGCATGGGATAGAATTTCAAAGTGAGTAGCATCGGAATTGAAATGTCAAAACACATCGAACGTTTTACTTCATACCAGTAAGGGACATGTTATAGACATAAATTAATTAAACGTACCTTCCTTTCGTGCTTCCAACCGAAGAGAACATGTTTAAATGTAAATGAGAACCTTCTAGCTTACTGCTGATTTTGCAGTGCCTATTCAACGTATCAAAATAAACGTTGCCATGCTGAGTGAATCAGACGGTTCAAGCACTGGTTTCATGAACTTAGCAGGCTCGATCCTGGCTCAGTCCGCTGGTATTTGAAGGTGCTCAAATACGACCGCTTCTGATCGGTAGATTTACGGGCACGTTAAAGAATACCTGTGGGAAAAATTCCGACACCGCACGTCTCCATTGGCACGTGAAGATTTATTATTATTATTATTATTATTATTATTATTATTATTATTATTATTATTATTATTATTGGGCGAGTTGGCCGTGCGATTAGCTTGCATCCGTCGAAAAGCCACTAACAATATTATTATAAAAACTGTGTTAGTCTATTAGTACTGACTATTATGAAAATTAAAGTTAATCGCCCCACTCATACTTCGTAGCTCGTAATCTGTCAGAAAACACTAAAGAAAATAGTGAACTTTTAACAGGTCCGAATTATTATTAATATTATAATTGCAGACATGTCTCCGAAATTACCGAAGCATGTACTTACAACTTGTTTTACGTCGCACCGACACAAATAGGTCTTACGGCGACGATGGGAGAGAAAAGGGATACAAGTGGAAAGGAAGCGTTCGAAGTCTAATAAAGGTTCAGTTCCAGCATTTCCCTGATGTGAAAATGGGAAACTACGGAAAACCATCTTCCCGGCTACCGACAGTGGAGTTCGAACCCACTATCACCAGGATACAAGCTCACAGCTGCGCGCCCCTAACCGCACGATCAACTTACTCTAAGCTCCAATGCCGGTCTGCGTAGCTCGGACGATAGAGCGCTGGTCTTCTGATCCCACCTTGGCAGGTTCGATGGCGGCTCAGTTCGGTGGTATTTGAAGGTGCTGAAATACGCCAGTCTCGTGTCTGTGGATTTACTTGCATTTAAAAAAGTACTGCTTTACAAAATTCTGGCACTTCAGCGTCTTCGAAAACCGTGAAAATTAGTTAGTGGAACGTAAAGATAGTAGTAGTAGTAGTAGTAGTAGTACTAACATTATTATTACGGACGTTTTAATTAAACGGGTCCGTTACGTTACCTATCGGCACTTACTGTCCAGTAATTAGCCTTCTGTCCACCTCTGTGGTATAGTGGTTAGTGTGATTAGCTGCCAACCCCCGGAGGCCCGTTTTCCATTCCCAGCTCCGCCACGAAATTTGAAAAGTGGTACGAGGGCTGGAACGGGGTCCACTAAGCTTCGGGAGGTCAAATGGGTAGAGGTGGTTCGATTCCCACCTCAGCCATCCTGAAAGTGGTTTCCCGTAGTTTCGCACTTCTCCAGGCAAATGCCGGGATGGTATCTAACTTAAGGCCACGGCCGCTTCCTTCCCTCTTCCTTGTCTATCCCTTCCAATCTCCCCATTCCCTCGCAAGGCCTACACAAGACCCCTGTTCAGCATAGAAGGTGAGGCCGCCTGGGCGAGGTACTGGTCATTCTCCCCAGTTGTATCCCCCGACCCAATGTCTCACGCTCCAGGACACTGCCCTTCAGGCGGTAGAGGTGGGATCCCTCGCTGAGTCCGAGGGAAAACCAACCCTGGAAGGTAAACAGATTAGGAAAAAGAAGAATAAGCCTTCTATTAGAAATGCCCGGCGGCAATTCCACAGTACACCGAGCTCGATAGCTGCAGTCGCTTAACTGCGGCCAGTATCCAGTATTCGGGAGATAGCAGGTTCGAACCCCACTGTCGGCGGCCCTGAATATGATTTTCCGTGGTTTCCCATTTTTACCAGGCAAATGCTTGGGCTGTACCTTAATTAAGGCCACGGCCGCTTCCTTCCCACTCCTAGCCCTTTCCTGTCCCATCGTCGCCATAAGACCTATTTGTGTCGGTGCGACGTAAAGCATCTAGCAAAAGAAATCCACAGTAGCTATTTTTCCTTCGAGCAATGTTCACGCATGGTTGCAACTACGGTTTTTGAAATCTGTCTCATTAATAACAATATGACTGAATACTTACACACTTTTCTTTCAGTGTCCACCGTCCTTTCATTGACCTGAAAAGTTTATGAATAAGCATAGACAACTCGCATTGTCTATTGTCAGAAATTCATCGTAGACTGTCGCAATAACAGCACAGAAATGTTGCGCTCATTTTTCATTTACTTATTAACTGTTTCCTTTCATTTTGTCAGCTTGGATCACTGAGTAATGCCATTGACGTCTTATAAATCACACACAACTACACAATACTTTATTCGCACGTATGTGCTGGTGCGTATCTTCGAGGTCACTGTAAAGATCCTGTGTACATTTCATACAGAGTACCCTAGACCGGTTTTCGAGTACAGCAAGTGGCCTGGCACGTGAGTCATCCTATCCTACTTGCCAAGCCTTTAGGGGAAGTGCACAACAACATGTGTTGGCCTGCGATAAGAAACAGGTTCAACAAGCCCTAGACTCTGCTACCGTACTTCCACTACGCGTGGACAGAATGACGTAACCGGCATATCCTGCTACGGCCGTTCAAAACACATTAGGTCCTGAAATATTTGGCTCAGTTATGGGCAAACTAATAGGACAAGATAAAAAGTACATAGCATATATTGTGAGATGTCTTTTTCTTTGCCGACTAGCTTAATATCTGCACGTATACACCTAACACCCTGTATACGTATATAATACAGTTGAGAATAAAAACTCTGATTACGCATTAAAATATAAGACATATGAATCTCCCATTAAACAAGTTGACTTTCTTACATTGGCTTACAACATTTTTGCACCCGCCTGTTCAGCAAGGATTTTTTCCAGGCACTGTTTTGTTATTGTGGGCCAAATATGGTTGCCCCGAATTCCGCTTGTAATTCCTTTTCATTCCTCTTCCGTTTACTGTATTTAATTTTGCGTTTTCGTCCGCTATTTATATCTTTGCACACAGTCGGACTTAGCGACACATGACTTTCCTCCTCCATTGATACAACGTTTCTGCACCCATACGACCCGTGGCGAAATTTAAACAAAAGAAAAAAAGGCGCTTGACGTACATGTTTGCCAACATAACTTCCTACATGCCTCACTCTGGCCGCATACATCGTTTATGTACGGAAACCCAGCATTCTAGTAAAGTGAGTTACAAAGTTTTTGCCGGCAGGTATTCAATTATGAAACGAACATAGATAGCACTGGGTATGATGGCGCAAATTCTGACTCGCTGACTGAAAGAGTTTTCGTCCAGGAACAGAAAATGTTCCAATGGTTTGCTGATGGTTTCTAACAGTTTGAAAACCTTGTACGAACAGCACGGTAGTAGTCAGCAAGTCCGATGATCGTTACTACGAACGCGAATTTGGATGTGTGCATGTGTCTGATAGTTGGCAACAGTTTCTGACTGTACTATGAACAAAGCCATAGTTATTGGGCCCAGAAATGGTAATGAATTGAGAGAAGGACAACCGACAGCATTCGTTTCAAACTGTACTCAATAAGCGCTTTACTCTCACACTATACCTGGTCTCTTCATTGACCCTATTCATAAAGTTTCCATAACTTGGAATTTTAAACTCGCAACTCTCTAGATATGAACCATTCTCTAGATATGTTATTTTCAAACATTCTAATCGAAATCTTTGTATACCCTGAAAAAAAAGGTCTTCTTAACGGTTTTTCAATAGGGGCCAAAAACATGCCCTATATGCAGAACGCCACTTTTCATGTTTATTTATAGATCTATATTTCTATAACTGATCACTATATAATCAGTTGTAGACAATAGTGTTGCGTTATTTAAACTTCCATTGTTGTTAATTGTCATTTCTTGAAAGTCAGCTGTTATGAAGTTCCGCTTCAGTTGTGTATTGAATCACGGCCGACTGCATCCCTCGCTGCGCTCCGTAAGGAGCTAGCTAGAGTGAAGCATCAAGTCGGCTATGATTGAATATCAACATTGCAAGTTGTATTGAGGGAATGAGGAAACTTCTCGGTGAAAACCAAAGTGAGGAAGAAACTAAAATTTTGAAGTAAAAGAGATGCGAGTACTGTCCCAGAAATTAGGGCATGAAAGTAAATCAGCAGAATTTATCTGCAGAAAGTTCATTTACAAAGAACGTAAGGGTGTTTTTAAACAATGGACTTCAAACCAGGTGGATTCAATAGACAGTGATCCTGAATAACGCTCAATAAACCGATGAGAACTTATTTGATAAATATAAAATTAGGTCGTGTTCCAGTATACGAGTATTTATATATTTGTAATACTGTTCATATTTTCTGATGTGTGAGGAAGAGGGAGAGAGAAGAAAGGAAGACAGTTGGCCTTTTATGAGAGTTACCCTGAAGACAAATCCTCATAATTAGTCTTTCCAAACTATGTTTCGAAAACATTTTGAATTAATAGTTACACCCTATTTGTCCGCCAAAAAATTACACAAGAAAACAAGAATACAACTGAGGGCAAAACAGACGCACCTCTGCAGTGTCGTAATTTTAAAGCAGGTATGCTGTGGGGGTTAATAAATATCCCTAAACTAATTTCACACCTGTAGATTCAAATTCTGATATTGAAATGTAGTTTGTGGTGTTTCTAAATGAAACAATGAGAAGACAACACCATGGCAATTATTAGCATAGGAAACAATAAAACATCTCTTCTCAAATTAAGGTGAATGTAGACGTGAATCTTTGATCCGTAGGCTCATACAACCACGGTAGTACATATTTCACTGGCCGCACTCCATCAGTGACCGCGCTGCCGGAAACGGACAACCGGATTATTGCGAGCCGCTCGTTCTTCCGGTCTGCATGACTCGTGTCTTTACGCTAGAGCGACGTCGGCCTAATTGATTTATTCTGTTCGAACCGAGTGACGCCTGTCGACATTCATATAGTAGTCGTGTGCATTAGTAATCACCGCCCCCAGTGCTGTACTCTTACATTACTCACACCATTTTGACGTGTTCATTCATCGGCACAGCCTTTGGTGCTCAAAGAGAGACTTAAATATGTCTTAACTACTGCACGGTTGGAAGATCGCTGCGAAACGTTACACGGTGGCACCGCCATTGTGACATGAACAGAGATTTCCATCCTTGATGTCACTTTGAAGTATCATCCAAGTTCCATTTTTGTACCACAGGTATATACTTGGTCCGCCTCTGTGGTGTAGTGGTTAGTGTGATTAGTTGCCATCCCCGGAGGCCCGGATTCGATTCCAGGCTCTGCCAAGAAATTTGAAAAGTGGTACGAGGGCTGGAACGGGGTCCATTCAGCCTCGGGAGGTCAACTGAGTAGAAGTGGGTTTGATTCCCAACTCAGCCATCCTGGAAGTGGTTTTCCGTGGTTTCCCACTTCTCCTCCCGGCAAATGCCGGGATGGTACCTAACTCAAGGCCACGGCCGCTTCCTTCCCTCTTCCTTGTCTATCCCTTCCAATCTTCCCATTCCCCCGCAAGGCCCTTGTTCAGCATAGCAAGTGAGGCAGCCTGGGTGAGGTACTAGTTATCCTCCCCAGTTGTATCCCCGACCCAGAGTCTGAAGCTCCAGGACACTGCCCTTGAGGCGGGAGAGTTGGGATCACTCGCTGAGTCCGAAGGAAAATCCAACCCTGGAGGGTAAACAGATTAAGAGAGAGAGAGAGAGAGAGAGAGAGAGAGAGAGAGAGGTACATACTTGCATAACATTGCGTATGACCAATCTCTTGTCGTTCTTTTACTTTTTATATATTTTATTTTGTGGTCTGAGGGAGTACCCGTTCTTTTAATTTTACCTTAGTTGTTCAGCTAGTCTGTTGCTTTTTCCTGATGGGTGCAATATTTTTACTTCTATCTCTTGGCACAGTTCAGAACATAACGTAGATTTGATTGACCTAGTCCATGTCTAATTTATGGCTGCTGAGGTATGGGTGATGCTGAGCAATAATACTCAGGGTATGTGTAGTGTCTGGATGCTATGCAAGGTGTTAATAATAGGGCCAAACGTGCTACAATAGCACTTTCTGCCTCTTTAAACAATACGACTGAGAACGTCATGCGCTGACCACGTCATTTAATAACTGGAGTCCATTCAGTTTTCTTGGCATGCTATGGACCTTAATGGCCGTATTTGCCACACTTTACGTAGAAATCATCATCATCATCATCATCTGTTTACCCTCCAGGTTCGGTTTTTCCCTCGGACTTAGCGAGGGATACCACCTCTACCGCCTCAAGGGCAGTGTCCTGGAGCTTCAGACTCTTGGTCGGGGGATACAACTGGGGAGAATGACCAGTACCTCGCCCAGGCGGCCTCACCTGCTATGCTGAACAGGGGCCTTGCGGGGGATGGGGAAGATTGGAAGGGATAGACAAGGAAGTGGGAAGGAAGTGGCCGTGGCCTTAAGTTAGGTACCATCCCGGCATTTGCCTGGAGGAGAAGTGGGAAACCACGGAAAACCACTTCCAGGATGGCTGAGGTGGGAATCGAACCCACCTCTACTCAGTTGACCTCCCGAGGCTGAGTGGACCCCGTTCCAGCCCTCGTACCACGTTTCAAATTTCGTGGCAGAGCCGGAAATCGAACCCGGACCTCCGGGGGTGGCAGCTAATCACGCTAACCACTACACCACAGAGGTGGACTTACGTAGAAATACAAAATAAAATTAATTACATCACTTCTTTAGAGTACTGATACGTGCAGTTTTATATTTCTTTAAAATATTTATTACTTGCCCAATTAATATGAAAATGTACTACGTTTTGGTGACTTTTTAATAGTTATAGATTTTAAGAGAAAAGAGTTTATCGATATTTGGTCCCACAATAGTTTCTTACCGTGTTGGAAGCCAATGACACATAGTTGTCAAATTTAAAGAACCTCTAATACGGAACCTTGGGTTCAGAATGTATAAATGACTTACAGACTACATCACTGAGGTCGACTTTGTTCAAATATATCGCAGTTTTCTTCACAACCGTCCATTAAATATCTATGTATAAAGTGTAGGTCAAGAAATACTTAAAACATACAGGGCAAAATTCGTATGAAATTGCCGACATTATCAGGGTACATTTTTAGTGTACGTAATAAGCAGCCTGGCCATTTACTACGGCGGGATTGAAATATACTGAGCTCGATCGATTGGTCTGCTCAACACGTAACAGGAGAGAGAAGAAATGGTGGTATTGCTCTGGGCAAATGATAAGTCTGACTACTAAAAGTATGAGCTTATTGAAATGTATTCTTGGTACAGAGAAAAGAAGATGCCAT
This sequence comes from Anabrus simplex, assembly GCF_040414725.1. Taxonomy (NCBI): domain Eukaryota; kingdom Metazoa; phylum Arthropoda; class Insecta; order Orthoptera; family Tettigoniidae; genus Anabrus; species Anabrus simplex. The sequence goes on along the minus strand of NC_090265.1, from coordinate 265,667,677 downwards.
CCATTCTATCGAAACAAATTCACCCCTATTTACATAAGAGCGAATTTCATTATCTTTCTCGTCTTCGATTGCCACCTTATGAGGTTACATAGCAGCCAGTACGAAGGCAGATATTACGTCTCATCTCCCCCTGCCTGCTTCTCCTGGAAGCCGCATCTCAATTGCGGTGATACTGTGTAATGTTGGCGATGCTGCAACCATCCGTCTTCGAGCTTGTCTTCCCGATGTGTGTTTGTACAGAAGCCATCACAAAAGAGGCAATTTCCCGGCCCATTGGGAAACATTTGCAATTCTATTCAGCATCCTCCTCCCCCACCCCGTCTCATCTTCCGTCCCAGTATCTCTGCTCGGCGCCTCGACCGTTCAGGGACGTCAGCGTCTCCAACCTGCCTGCCTTACGTATAGACATCCTCTTTATTGTGAAGTTTTTTATTTCTCTAGAAGGCAGCACGGGAACAGGGAGATGAAGTCGTCCCCTTAGATTTGTATGTCGTTCAAACCTTTCATTTCTCTTATGTCAGAGACCTGGCTGAACTCGTAATGTGTTCGCATTCTTCTTCACTTTCATTTCCTCGACCACCAACCATCATGAACTTTTAGGGTGTATAGAAGCGAAATAACTGGCTTCAATAGTCAACAAAGAGGTGTTAGGAATTAGATATACAGTAAGAAAGTTAAAAAAAAAGATACGAAAAACGTATGAAAAGGATTAGGGCAGATTGCAGAGCGAGATTGTTCATTCCGAAAATCCACAACATAGTTTTTGTTTGGCACGTAAATGAACGATTTAAGTGAATAAATTTTGTTGAGGAAGGAATTAGTATCAGGATTGTCTCAGTGAATTTACTAAGCTAAGGAGTGGATGACAATGAGGTTGACAAGTTAGAGAAGACGCTTAGCCATCAGCGAATATAACCTGGTACTGACTTGGAAGCAAGCATTGGAGCCAGAACAAAAGTAATGAATAAGTGCGGGTAGGATACAGAAAGTAAAAGGATTGAAAAATGGTTGCCTATTTTTTTGTGGCACAGAATTAATCGTTGCAAATTAAATTTGCCCAACAAAAGTAACAAAAATAAGTTTGTAGTTTTACGCGACTTTATAGATCGTGATCGTATCCTCAGGACGTAATTTTACGTGAAAGGCGAACTGCAGGGACGTGAATTGTCATTTAGGTAACATACACCTCATACATTGACTAAAATTCAAACCGTGACTACCTTGGTGAAAAGCATGTACATAGTCACTCGGCTATCACGTCCCGTGTGCCCAATACACGAGAGAGGGCAGAGGAATAGATGTAAGATCAATATATTCGAATACAGGACATCGGTAATAAATGTATAGAATTTCAGGGTTCCTCGGTGATATCAGTCACTTATTAAGTTAGCGGTTAGTGTCAACAAGTGTATAATAAATGAATTACGGAGTCGGAGACACTTTGGTAGACACTATATGATTTTGATTACCTGCTCTCGAGTCGAAACTAGAACTTCGTGTATTTCTACATGACTAATGACTCCTTGAACGATGACGTACTGCTTAAATGAAGATAAAGATCACAAGAGTTAGTCAAAATGGTAACTTCTACCCTGAAAACCGAATGAGAAAGGCGTGTTAAATGTGGTAACATCCAGAGGAGCTTGGCAAAAGTACATGAAGTAACTCGGGATTAACTCGCTGTCTCATAATCATCTATTTCGTCCCCCCAGTTGTGAGGTCGGCACTGTGTGCCATCAGCAGAGGCTGGACGTTATGTTTGTTTGTCCAACCTTTGTCTCGTTTCTCTACGGGGTCGGATATTAGGTGAGATGAATATGTCGTGGCGGGTTTTTATGACCGGATGCCCTTCCTGACGTCAACCTCATCAGAGGAGTTAATGAGATGAAATCAATGACGTGATATGTGATAGTAGGAAGAGAGAGGGTGAAATCTGGTGCCAGCACATAGCCTACTCCTATCGAATAGCACAAAGGGGTCTGCTCGATGCTTAACGTCTCCATCCGACGGATGAATCACAATCAACAGCGTCATATGCCCTCTCTCAATATGAGCACTGTGGAGAGGGTTGGAATTTAATCCAGGTTTTTGGCACGCAATCTAGTGATTAGAAATTGTATACCACCACCCTGCCGGCCAACATTTCGACCAACGGTACTCGAACCGAACCATGGTGTCAGACCGTTTAGACTTCAACACAACGTTCATGGCCATCAGAAGGGCCCAGATGCCGGACACCCTCACGCTGCATTTATCCCAACGTATTCTTCTTCCTCTTCTTCTTGTATTGGTGCATTAATATATTAATGGGAGTTGTAAGGTCTCCATATTAGATACTGGTCGTTTATTCAGTTCAAGCAGTTAGGAAACACAGAGCTATTTCCAGGTCTGGAAATACTGTATATATATATCCAGGGAATGTTTTGGTGAGTCAGAAGGAGAAACCAAGTATTGGATTCTGGAAATCATCATGTCAGCCCCATAGCTAGCTGCGGACGTAAAAGTGATAACTGAAGGTGTGGTCGTGAGACAACCAGGTCGGTGACAGCGCAGGGAATCTCTCGCTGATAATTGGAACGAACGAGCTTGGACATATGGGGACGGAGTGGGGGATTAAGAAGAATATATGCGCATGAAGGGAGCGGTCAAGCGAAGTATTTTACTCTCCTAAGTTTTTTTTTTTTTTTTGCTAGTTGTTTTACGTCGCACCGACACAGATAGGTCTTACGGCGACGATGGGACAGGAAAGGGCTAGGAGTGGGAAGGAAGCGGCCGTGGCCTTAATTAAGGTACAGCCCCAGCATTTGCCTGGTGTGAAAATGGGAAACCACGGAAAACCATTTTCAGGGCTGCCGACAGTGGGATTCGAACCTACTATCTCCCGAATACTGGATACTGGCCGCACTAAAGCGACTGCAGCTATCGAGCTCGGTCTCACTAAGTTACGACCTGAGTAATGTTATAGCATACTTATTCGTACTTACACTATTCTCTAATGATAATTGGTCTTCTTTGTCCCATGGTAACCATGAGTATTCTATGGCTTGGTGTCAGGCGAAAGTATCTTCAAACCAAGTGCTAGTGTCAGTGCATAAAGAGGTACAGTATCAAAGGGTTATACGATGTTGAGAGTTGGCAATTTGTGTTGATACACAAAAACCAGGAATGATTATTTAATATCCGTGGGGAGCCCTCCAGCAGTTGTTAATGTTTTGTGTGTGCGTTGTACATTTTGTGTATTGATGAAGTGCTCATGTACAGATACAAGTCAGAATCAGCGGAGAAGTTATTGGAGAACCTAGGTGTAGTTCCTACCTATTTAATAGTTTGCAGAGGGTTAGGTAAGGGCCATAGCAGATGTACCAGCTCGCAGCTTTATGCACACGCCCTGGGAGAGAGTTATAATGCTCTATCAAAATTCGAGGGATCCATTTTGGTGAACTCTGGCGCCCAAATTGCGCACATTTCAGATAATAATCCTATTTATTTTGTGTTTATTATATTTGATTATATTCATATTTCAGAGCCTCCGTGTCTCAGACGGCAGCGCGTCGGCCTCTCACCGCTGTATACCATGGTTCAAATCCCGGTCACTCCATGTGAGATTTGTGCTGAACAAAGCGGAGGCGGTACAGGTTTTTCTCCGGTTTTCCCTGTCATCTTTCATTCCAGAAACACTCTCCTTTATAATTTCATAGCATCTATCAGTCATTAATAAATCACCTTGGGAGTGGCGACCCCATTGTACTAATAGCCTATATATGATTCATTCATTGCGTCCCTGAACCGGTCAAAAACTGGAAAACAGGTTGTAGGTTTTCATTTATTAATATTTAAATTAACGCCCAAGCGTGAGGCGAATATTTTATTTATATTACAACTTTATACACTGGTCCGCATTTAGGGCTGTCGCTCAGGTCGCCGATTCCCTATCAGTAGTATTTTCTTAAATAATTTAAAAGAAGTTCAAATTTTATCAAACATCTCCATTGTTAAATTATTCCATTCTTTAATTCCTCTTCCTATGAACGATACCTGCCCCAATTAGTCATCTTGAATTCCAAGTTTAGCTTCATATTTTGACCTTTCCTAATTTTTTAAAAACTCCTCTCAAACTTATTCGTTTACTAATGCCACTCCACGCCTTATCTCACTGACAGCCCGGAACATACCGCTTAGTCGAGTAACTTGTCTCCGTACTTTTAAATTTTCCCAGCCGAAGATTGTAACATTTCCATAACAAAACTCGCTTGTCTCAAATCGCCCAGTAAAAATCATACTACTTTTCTTCGGAATTTTTCCAGTTCTCGAAACAGGTAATCCTGACGAGGCTCCCATGTATTGGAACCATGCTTTAATTATCGGGGTCTTACAAGGGATTATAAACCCTGTCCTTTACATCCTTACTACAGTCCATAAATATAACCCTATGAAGAGAACTGACTTTATTTTCAATCTCGTTAATGTGATTATCCCAACGAAGATCTTTCCTAAGTACTTACAGTAGTCCCGATAAAGTACATTTACTCCAACAACACAGTACTTATGTCTGAGAGGACTTATCCTGTTCGTGAAACTTACAAATTGACTTTCCACCCTGTTTATACCATTGTCTCCTGTCCATTTCACACATTTTGGAGGTCTTATTTTTCAGTCGTTCGCAATCCTGTAACTTATTACTTTCACATTATAACATCTTCCGCGAAAAGCCTTACACGTGATTCCAATTATTTACTTATTTCTTCTATATATGCAGTATAAGAAAACGTAAAGGACCGAGTGAGTTGGCTGTGAGGTTAGGGGCCCGCAACTGTGAGCTTGCATTCGGGAGATAGTGGGTTCGAACCCCACTGTCGGCAGCCCTGAAGATGGTGACTACCCATATTCACACCAGGCAAATGCTGGGGCTGTGCCCTAATTAAGGCCATTGCTGCTTCCTTCCCACTCCTAGCCCTTTCCTATCCCATCGGCGCCATAATTCCTATGTGTCGGTGCGACGTAAAACCAATTGCAAAAAGCACAACGGCCCAAGGATACTGCTTTCTGGAACCCCCTCTTAATCATTAGAGGAGCAGATAATGCTTCACCTACGCTAATTATCTGAGTTCTGTTTCTAGAAAATTAGCCACCTCTGCTGTCACTCTTTTGTCTAGATAAATAGAACTCCCCTCATTTGCGTCACTCAAGATCTACCTTATCAAAAGCATTGGATAGGACAATAGCAATTTAGTCCATTTGATCTCTTAAATCTAAATTATCTGCTATATCTTTCTGGAATTCCACAAGTTGAACTTCATTGCAAAAAACTTTCTTAAACCCGAACTGACTTCTATCAAACCAGTTAGTGATTTCGCCAACGTGTCTTACACAACCAGAGCGTACATATAACACAAGCCAAGTTAATTATCTGCTTTATTATCACTATTCACTTTGTACACTAGGACTGCTACAGCAACTCTCCATGCATTTGATATAGCTCTTCATGCAATCCGTAATCAAATAGGTACTTCAGATATCGTACAACTAGCTGATGCACCCGTGCTTCTCTACGGAATTCTATATTGCGTACAGAATTCTAGGTTGTATTACATTGCATAGCTATTAACATTGCCCTAAAAACGCGACGGAGAAGTCACCAAACTTCTTTTATTATGTGAAGACTGAGTTAGGGAATTTTTATTGTAATGCCTACCATCAGTCAAAATCAAGTTGAGGAGTTTTCATTATAATGCAGACACTCGCTCTCCACTTGTTTTTTACATCCTCAGAAAGACTGTCTTAGTGGTTTTCTAACTGAAATCAACATAGGTCATTACAATGACGCTAGTAGGAATTTTGCGATTCGATTAAAAGCAATGCTATCATATGAAATACTCGATCAAATGAATAACCACATATTTTCTCACTTTTAACGAAGAGTGCTACGTTGCCGACCTAACAGTCCAAAGTTCCAGAGCTGGAATGACCAGGCCACAGACAGCCGTGAACACTCTTTAATTTCGGGAGGGACGGAGGGCGAATAGTATAGAGTCCCAGGCCAAAAACTATGCTCTTTTACCCATCTGTTTAATATGAGTACCCGATGAGTCGGAAAATCTCAATTTGCTACACTGGCGGGGAAAATATATCTGACTTGGAGGCAAATTTTTCCTCCAAGCCAGAGGAGAAACCCTCTCTTCGCTGTTAATTTGAAATAAAATTAATGTAGATTTATTATTTAGCGTATGGCTTATACAGACAATATCAGTAATATATATACAGCTGAGAAACAAATTAATTTGTGCTTCACAATTGAATATCAAGTTTTTCAATCCAACGTACAGCTTCTGGAAATACCAGCAGGAAGTCATCTTCATCACCGTGATACGCTCGAATCTTACATTCCCTGACGATATGATGAACAGTCTGGTGTGGAGCTCCGCAGTCACAGTCTAGATTAGGTAGCTTTTTCCACTTATGGAGAGCAGCTCTGCACCGGCCATGTCCTGTTCTGATTCTATTCAGGGCAGTCCAGGTCTTGCGTGGTAGGTGAGATCCACTTGGAAGTTCGGGACCTGCGAAGAAGGTATGAAGGCGTACATCCGTTGCTGCTTCCCATCTACTTTTCCACTCATCAAGAGATTTAGAATCCTTAGCATCCATGTTAGCAGCATCACGCAGAGTTGGATGGCGTGATTTCAGTCTATTAAGATTCAGAAGTGGCAGGTCACTATTCACGGGTAGACTAGGATTTCTTGAGATCTTGTGGAATTCCTTCATAAGGGCATTAGATCGGCGTAGATCAGGTGGCATTATACCAGTTAGCAGTGGAAGCCAATGAACTGGAGTAGATGTGATTGCGCCAGATATGATGCGCATTGTGGTATTAAGCTGGGTGTCAACAAGCCTTGTATGATGACTGTTCATCCAAACAAGTACACAATACTCAGCACTTGAATACACCAAACCCAGGGCTGAAGATAGCAAAGTGGTTGCTGAAGATCCACAGGTAGTTCCACACAGTTTATGAAGGATGTTATTTCGAGACTTCAATTTTTGTGCTAAGTTCAGGAGGTGTTGTTTGAAGGATAGTGTACGGTCCAAGATGACACCAAGGTATTTTGGGTTCCAGTTATGACGAAGAATTCTCCCTCTGAAACTAACATTCAGTTTCACGTTCGCCAAACGATTATTTAAATGGAAGCAAGACACTTCTGTTTTACTCACACTGGGTTGAAGTCTCCAGATTTTGAAGACAGGTCTTTGGTCAGAATCTCTTCAGTCGTCTCCATTACCTGATCTTGTACAGCTAGAGCCAAGTCGTCGGCATAGCAGAATTTTCTGGATGAAGTGTCAGGAAGGCCAGAGAGATATAAGTTGAACAATAATGGTGAGAGAACTGATCCTTGAGGCAATCCGTTGTTTAGCTTCCTCTCATTGCTTATCTTGCCTCCAGCGATTACTTGGAACTTACGATCACTTAACATGTTGTTAATCAGTTGAGCCATCGTTCTGCATGGTATGATATGAAGAAATTTGTAGATAAGGCCTTCCCTCCATACAGTGTCAAAGGCAGCAGTAAGATCAACAAATGCTACAGATGTTTTCAGCTTCATTTGATATCCTGCCTCAGTGAAGGATGTAAGAGACAATACTTGGTCACAGCAGCTACGTCCTAGTCTGAAGCCTGCCTGTTCAACTGGAATATGCTCTAGGATTGCGCTACTTATTCTGTTATATATCAACCTTTCAAAAAGTTTGTAGCAGCAGCTAAGAAGGGCAATGGGTCGATAGCTTTCTACCTTGTTGCTGGGTTTGCCAGGTTTCAGAATATAAATTATCTTTGCCTTCTTGAACTCCAATGGAAGTTGACCAGTCAGCAGGATGTCAGTAAAGAACTCTGCCAACCATTTCTTAGCATATCCTCCCAAATGAATCAGAAATTCTGGATGGATGCCATCGAAACCAGGTGACTTAAAAGGTCCTTTAGTCCTATGTCAATTTCTAAAACTGTGAAGGGACGTGCATATTCAGATGAGGGAGATGTTGTCTGTTTCAAATCACGAAGCTGTCGTCTAATATGTTTGGTATGTTTCTTGTCAGGAGGCACTCTTGATGTGGTAATGATGTGGTAAGCAATTTGGTCAGGTGTTACTCCTGAAGGTTTTCTGCATACAGATCCACTTCCTCCCAATCTCCTCAGAAGGCTCCATGCTTCCCTGCTTGAGTGGGTAAAGTCCATACTTTCAACTGTGTCTGTCCATTTCTGCCTTCGAGATAAGTCTAAGCTGGTCAAAAGTTCTGTAGCTATCTCTTGGTCGCTACTTGCTGGAATTGTTGGTACAGTGTTTCACTTTCATTACTCCATCCTGGGATATATTCTTTTCGATATCCTCTTGGCATTAATGTAGAATTCAATAAAAATGAAAAATCTTTTATTAAGAAAAGGATTATTTCAGGGTTGAATTTTGAGTTATTTAGTGAATTGTGGTGCTGTAATTTGGAATAGGCTGAAATTGTAATTCTGGACCAGGTCATAAGTAAGCCTCTGTCATTATTCTGTTAAGTGTGCACACTGATCATTCCAATCAGCGCGTCAGAGTAGGGATCGAATAGCTGGAATACTATGATGAATCAATGTGTTACGTACCAGCAGGTATCAGAATTTCTATAAACCAGAGGAATTGCATGCTAAAGAAGAAAGTTGTCTAACTCCCCTGCTATTTTCCGCCAATATTCGGGCATTATTCGGCAAACAATGGTCAATGTAATGTTATTGTTGATCAATTTTAAGATCTCTCGATATTGTAGGCCTTCACATTTAGTTTCCTTCCGACTCTGAAGTACCATTTTTATCACAGTCGGTACGGTAAAACTGTATAAAATATAAATGATCATAACTTTTGTTATGCAGTACTTTTCGATAGGACCAATAATATAGGTATTTATAAGTTAAATTTTAGGCACCTTCCCCTAACTTACCATTTCATCCAGTTTGAATAAAATTGTTTATAGCTTAGACTGTAGTTTCTTGTTCCCAGACTCTATATACCAAATTTCATTAAATTCTGTTTACCCATTTTCTCGTGGCTCGGCGTTGATGTTGACTTAGCAACAAAAATACAAATTCATTAATATCTCTGTTATCATAGCCGATACGGTAAAAATGTAAAAGGCAGAAATGATCGGAAAATTACTTGTATATAACTTTAGTTATCGTTAGGACCACTAATAACATAAATATTTGAGAATTAAATTTAAGGCCTCCCTCTAAACTATCATTTCACTCAGCGTGAATAAAATGAATTATAGCCTAGATTGTAGTGGCTCATTCTCCGACTTTATGTAACGATTTTCATTAAATTCTCTTCAGCTGTTTTCTCGTGATGCGTGTATTTACGTACATATATACGGTATATACATAAATATAGGTAGACAGACAGGCAGATAGAAATTACGGAAAAGTAAAGAAGTGCATTTCCTTATTACTGTGGACATGACCGATACGTAAATACTATTCTTTTTAAATTCTGAGCAATGTACAGACAAACTCTTATTTTATATATATATATGGATATCCCCAGAACTATTATCCTGATGAAGCTTTTTCCTAGGTACTTACAGTGGTCAATGTCAGCTGCCTTTTTAATTTTTAACTTCTGTATCTTTTTGTAAATACCATTATTATTATTAAGTTATAGGTATATTTCAGTACTTCACTAGTATTAGTCACCTCTTTACCCTTACATGTCCGACTATCTTAACATACTGCGGACTATATCCTACTTTTACCTTCTGCCAATCCTCACATACCGTATACTTTCACCTTGTCCATTTATGATTCCTGAAATGTCCTTCTTGGAACCTGTTCCTGTCTTAATAATAATGTTATTGGTTTTACGTTCCACTAACTACATTTACGGTTTAAGGAGACGCCGATGTGCCGGAATTTTGACTCGCCGGAATTCATTTAAGTGCCGGGAAATCTGCTGACACGGGGCTGACATATTTGAGCACTTTCAAATACCACCAAACTGAGCCAGCATCGAATCTGTCAGCGCCTTAACTGTCTGAGGCACTCAGCCCGGCTGTCTCTGTCCTAAAGTACCTATGCATAGACTATCCTTCATTTTTCACTAAAATTCATGTGACTGCCAATTATGCTTGTCATCATTTTGCCCTTAGCACACTTTTTTATGCTGTTAAATTCAAGTTCTTCCTATCTCTTCATTCCTAACTGTTTATGTACACTTACTTGTGCCAGGCTCCTCACTTTCATCTATCCGACCTTTCTTGTTCAACTCTTCTTCTTTCCCGACCCCGACTGTATTACGTACGGAGGCCTAGGAAGTCTTTCATTTTCATGCCCTTCGTGACCCTTGTCTTCCTTTGGCCGATACCTTCATTTTTCGAAGTGTCGCACCCCTTCCATTTTTTCTCTCTGATTAGTGTTATATAGAGGATGGTTGCCCAGTTGTACTTCCTCTTAAAACAATAATCACCACCACTAACTGTTTACTCCTAGCTTGCGCCGCCTTCTTCATCTCTTTATTTCTCTGCTGTAATAAGTTGGCTTTTGACCATCCCTTATCATCTCGAAAGATACATACCTATTTTCGCAACCAGGGTCATGTACTACCTAGCGACCATTGCTCAGCCCGAAGGTCTTTCGGTGCGTGTGGTAGGCACAACGAATCCCCTCGGCCTTTATTCTTACCTTCCTAGACCGGGGCCGCTATCTCACAGTCAGAAAGCTCCTCAATTGCAATCAAGTAGGCAGAGTGGTTATCGAACCAGTCTTCAGATCCAGGTAAAAATCCCTGGTCTGGCCGGAAATCGAACCCCGGACCTCCGAGCAACAGGCAGGCTTCCCACCTCCACACCGCGGGGCCGGCTACCTTTTTCCGCACCTTCTCAACAATTGTTTTGAACCCATTCCATAGGCTGTTTACATTCTTATTTACCATGTACCACCAATCTTAAAGTGAAAACATACTTCTACCCAATATAAAGCAGTAAATGACCTGCACTTAACACCAGACTAATGTACGAATACTGAAATATTTATAAATAACTAATGTTGTATTATTTTATTTTACGGTACAACTGCTTTCATTTTGATAAACTCCATTTTTATACTAATTGATGGTCGACAATTGCGCTGTATATTTTGGAAGTGTGTCATTAGGAAACATTTAGAAAATTAATTATTCACGTTGAATTTAATGTGTTAATATTTTATTTGAGTTCCTTTTGTCCCAAGGGAGGACGTTAATTACATTGTGTTGAGCTTGTTGAGAACTGCAAACAAACGAACAGTGAGTTTTGTAACACGATAAAATAATAATAATAATAATAATAATAATAATAATAATAATAATAATAATAATAATAATAATAATCTGCTCTAATAGAGTTATTTTGATTTCTAATTATGTAAAAACACGTGCCTCAATATTCTGAAGGTAATTTTAGGATACTTATTTTGCCTATTGACCATAACTCCATTTAAAGTCATTTTTGTAATTTTGTGTAGGATTTTATATTACCGGTACGTGATTTTCTGTGATAAACCATCATGTGATATTACTAATACCACCGGTAGGTGTCTTATTTCCGTGGAAGAAATATTTCTCACCTTTAGCATGTAGCAGAAAAAGCATGGACAAATCAGGCTTATTGGAAATTCCTAATAAGCTGAACCTTGACAGTGAAAGATAGTGTTTTGAATAATGTAGCTTGATTTGCAAAGTCTTAATCTCACTGCCATCTGAATGCTCACGTTGCCGGAATTTTTGTTTCCTGGAAAAGTGAGGGCAACTGAACTAACCACCCCACGACCTTTCAAGTGCCCTTGGATTGAGATCGCAACTTCAGTCTTTCAGTGTGCCTACAGGGAATGATACAAGGCCTACCTGCGTACAGCGAAGTGCGAAACTGAGGCAGTCCGTCAAGAATTTGGTGAACGGAATTTTAGTAGTGATGGTGGTATGTTATACAGTAAACTCTGCGAAGTTAATGTATCGGCTCAAAAGCATTAACCATCAAAGCAATAACCATCAATGTTGTTTGAAAAGATTTTTTGCCGCGGAAAACAAGCAGCGACTGCTTTCTGAAGGATTTTCTTCAAATACGATCTCGTTAGATAACATTTCAGAATGTTGATAAGATCTCTGCGTGATGATGGTTACTTCCAACATCCCTATAAGAAAGTAATAAATAATGCCTGCAGCAGGGACCTTAGGAATACTGGAGCAAGCACTGATTTGCTGTTGCCGGTCATCGACAACTCACACAATCTACCTCCGCCCTACCCCACGAGTTCTCAAGAGAATCTCCGTAGCGCCTATACGATGTCTTATAGCAACCAGGAAAGTCCGTTAGTGCCCGAAGGAAATTGTATAATGCCCAAAAGTGGTTTCATGATATACAAATCAAGTCCTAAAATGCCCAAAAGAAGCCCTACAGCATCCAATCCAGGCTCTAGAATGTCCAAAACGTACCTTGAAGCACCCAAAAAAGGTCCTATAGCGTTTACGAGTCTGCAAGGTTAGCCTTAAGTGTCAAACTCGTGCGTCCCTAAGGTAGCTCTTCAGAATAAGCCACCCATAACAGTAATGTATTCGCATTGGCCTTACGCGACCTCTCTAGTCCCATACGATGTGTAGTCGCCATCTTGTTCAGAATTCCGAGCTCAGCTCCGAATCCCTGAGGTCTTCATCCAAAGTTCTTCCTATATAAGCAATGCATACGTGTTAGGTTTTACACCACCTTTCTAATTCCGTACGAACCATGTATAGTCGCCATCTTGTTCAGGGTTCCAAGCTCAGCTTCAAATACCTGAGGTCACCCTCCAGACGTATTCCTGTATAAGCAATGCATACGTATTAGGCCTTGAACCAACTACTTAGTCCTATACGAAATATGTATAGTTGTCATCTTGTTCATAATTCCAAGCTCAGCTCCTATTCCCTGAGGTCGCCATGAACCATGCCCCATAAGAGCAATTATAGCGGCCATCTTTTCTAGTTAGGTTAAGCCTGTAAAGATAAGGTTGCACTCTTATGGGAATCGAACGTGTGTCTGTAAGGTTGGCAGCCCCTCTGTCAGGTTGGCAAGCCTTGCTTGTTTCCCACGCTTTCGCCGCCCTACTTTAAAATTCTTCCACCTTAGAACAGCACCCGCCCCCAAATGGCTCTGCAACCAAGTCACGGGCACGGTCACTTTCCAAATCTCCCGCGTACAAAATTTAAAATTTCCCGCATTTTGAAGCCCCCACACACACACACACCAAATCAGGAGCCAGCCTTCAACTGTGACTTCACAGTCACTTGACCGGAAAAAGCCAATCAGCGCTTGGTCCAGTATTCTCCCAAGGTCCCTACTGCCAGCTTCAAATCCTTCTTAGAAAAGTACATTAGTCAGCCAATTCGAAATTATTTAACACTTAGAAAGAGGTATGTGCTGTATCCTCTTGCTATAAATATTTGTTACAGAAGTAAGATCTACAGTTCTCAACAGTAGGATATTGGCATCGCTGCACAAAACAAACTATATAGATAGGGCATTTGTAGCTAACGTTATTGTTGGCGTAACGAAAGGGGACAGGCATAGTGAAGTGTTTCTTGTAGCATGTGAATTTCTGGTGAAAGGAAATCCTTCTGCCATGGCAATGCTGCTTGATGATGCTGTGAAGCTACTCTTATCGGATGGTGTGGTTATTGTTGTTGTTGTTGTTTGAGTCATCAGTCCACAGACTGGTTTGATGCAGCCGTCCACGCCACCCTATCATGTGCTAACCTTTTCATTTCTATGTAACTACTGCATCCTACATCAGCTCTGATCTGCTTGTAATATTCACACCGTGGTCTAACCCTACCGTTCCTCAAAAACGAACTGCACAAGTCCTGGGTGTCTTAAAATGTGTCCAATCATTCAATCTCTTCTTCTGGTCAAATTTAGCCAAATCGATTTCCTCTCACCAATTCCATTCAGTATCTCTTCATTCGTGATTCGATATATCCATCTCACCTGCAGCATTCTTCTGTAAGACCACATTTCAAAAGCTTCTATTCTCTTTCTTTCTGAGCTAGTTATCGTCCATGTTTCACTTCCATAGAATGCCACGCTGGAGACGAAATTCTTCAAAGACATCTTTCTAATTCCTATATCAATATTCCAGGTGAGCAAATTTCTTTTCTTAAGAAAGGCCCTCTTTGATTGTGGTAGTCTGCACTTTATGTATTCCTTACTTCTACCATCATTAGTTATTTTACTACCAAAGTAACAATATTCATCTACTTCCTTTAAGACCTCATTTCCTAACCTAATATTTCATGCATCATCTGACTTCGTTCGACTGCACTCCGTTACTTTTGTTTTGGACTTACTTATTTTCATCTTGTACTCCTTACCCATGACTCTGTCCATACCATTCGGTATGTCCATACCATTCAGTATTTTCTCCAGATCTTCTGAAGTCTCAGATAAAATAACATCACCAGCAAATAACCCAACCAACCTGGACATCTGTTGAGGAAGCTAGGCTCTGTCTGTCACAAGTCAGGCCCAATGGCGGTTGATAGAGGGTTAGGGTAAAGACCTCAACGGCAGTGAAGATGGAAATAAAATGTATTGGTACAGTGGAACTGGCGGAAGGGGCACCTGTTATCTGAGGTTAACAGTAGAAACCTACTGCCTTGTAGGAAGAGGAGGGATCCTCAAAGGCTAAGGGACCATCCCCGACAGAAAAGGTAGGCACCCAACAGGCTGTGAAAGGGCAGACCCTTTGTTGGTTGTGTGCAGGGGTGACTTCTCAGCCATTTGAAAAGTAAGTAGTAACGAAATGTCGAATACATGCAGAAACCGGACAGTCTCTGTGATGGACAGGGACTGGTCTAAGAATGGCGACATGGAACGTACTGAGTTTAAATAGAGCAGTAGCTTTAAAAAATGTGAAAGATCAACGGAGGCAGTACCAAATAGGAATAGCAGCTTTGCAGGAGATTAGGTGGAAGGAAACATGCACGGTTGATTCTAGGGACTACATAATGTTTTGTAGTATTGGGACAACTTATTTGGAACAGGCGTTCTTCTACAGAAAGCATATAAGGCTGCGATATTGAACCTTGAACCAATAAATGGAAGGATATGCACATTGAGAGTTAAAATGAAATTCTTCAATATGACATTGATTTGTGCTCATGCTCCAACAGAAGAAGCGACTGATGAGGTTAGAGATTTCTTTTACGAACAGTTAAAACGCACTTATGATGCAATTGCTGAAAATGATGTGAAAGTGATTCTAGGAGATATGGATGCTAAGGTTTGAAGGAAAACCGTGAATCGGCCAAATGTAGGAAAGTATAGTTTACATGAAGAATGCAATGACAACGGAACGAGGTTGGTTGATTTTACGGTAAGGAACAAAAGCAGCACTATATTTCCACACAAGGATATACATAAAGGAATTTGGACTACACCGTATGGAACCACAGTCAACCAGATAGATCATGTGCTTATTCAAAGAAGGCATGGCACAGATATAAGGAATGTTACGGCGATGAGGGTGGCAGATGCTGATTCGGACCACTATATGGTGATGGTTAAGTACAGACAAAGGATATCAACAACCATCTATAACCAAGTAGAAATGGATAAAAAGTATAACGTAACTATAATCAGCGCTGATGAAAAGGAAAGAGGTGAATTTCAAAGAGGAATGAAAGAAGCAATAAGAGCGATTACTGTTGAGGAGGAGGTAAGCCCTGAGATACACTGGGAAAAAATGGAAAGATCAATACGGCAAGCAAGCTGGCTCAGGAAAAAGAGTTAAGCGAAGGGAGTGGTACGTTGAGGAATATGAGAAGGCAATAAAAGAACGAAATAGTTCAAGGAAGAAGATACTTCAGATGGATACGCGGGCCGCCAGGGAGAACCAAAAGTGAAAACTATGTGTAGAAGGGAAAAAGGGGGAATTTGAGGAAAACAGTTTGAAAGCCATTGAGGAAAGTAGAAACGAAATTGATGTAAGAGGAATGTTTAGAGGTATAAAGGGGATAAGCAAGGATTGCAGCCCCATACAACGATTTGCAGGGACGAAGAAGGAAAGATGATCGGTGATAAAAGAAGAATTATTGATAGATGGGTACAAAGAACTGCTGCAATCGGATGAAACCCAGGAACGGGAAGACGAAGAACAGGGGGAGCAACACGACAGCTGTGATGAGAAAGATGAAGCAACATTGGAAGGGGTGGTTGAAGTTCCAAAGGAGATGAGGAATATTAGAGCTGTGGGAGAAGATAAAATACCAAGGGAAATATTCAAGTATGGTGGTATAGAGTTATTAAAGGAAAGGCATAGATTGATAAAGAATACTTGGAGAAGAGAGGTAATGTCAAAAACTGGAACACAGCTATTATTGTACCAATATATAAAAAGGGTGATGGGACAAAGTGTAATAATCATTGAGGAATAGCATTGCTTAATGCAGCATATAAAATATTTGCTATGGCATTGAACAGGAGACTACGACCATAATTATGCAGAAGCCACTATAGGAGAATACCAGTGTGGGTTTAGGGAGGAAAGAACAACGACGGACCAGATGTTCACCCTCAGATTAATAATGGAGAATTGTTATGAATACAATGTAATCGTTCATCAACTTCATGTGGACTTCAAGGCAGCCTATGAGAGTGTTAATAATAGGGGGCTTGTTTCAAGATATTACAAGATTTGGGAATACCACCAAAGTTAGTGAGACTCGTGAACATGATGCTAAGCAACACCAACTGCAAAATAAAAGCAAATGGCAGATATACCAATAATTTTCCAATCAGTCAATCAATCAAGGACTAAAACAAGGAGATTAACACCTACACTTTTTAACCTGCCATTGGAGGGGATCATACGCAAACTGCCATGCAAATTAGATGGCACCATATTCAACACAGCGTTCCAGAGTATGGGTTGTGCAGACGATATAGCAATGCTTGGGAGAAATAGAAAGTTGCTGCTCGAGAACTACACAGTTCAGGAAAGCGAAGCGGCTACACTGGGCTTGGTCGTAAGTAGGGAGAAAACAAAACATTTGATCAACACCAAAAATAAAACAAGATGGAGAGGCACAGAGTAGTTTGAACGGTTTGAAAGAGCATATCAGTTCAAGTATTTGGGAGGAATAGTTACGGAAGATAATGCAGTACCAGTAGAGATGAAGGCAGGAATAGCGGCAGGCAACAGATGCTATTATAGTTTCCATAACTTGTTGCGATCGTCAAACATGTCATTGCAGCTGAAGCTGACAGTGTATATAATGATTATAAAACCTGTAATTATGTATGGATCTGAAACATGGACAATTACACAACAAATAAGAACTACTTTGGATGCATGGGAACGTAAAGTGTTGAGAAAGATATATGGTGCAGTGTAGGAGAAGAGTGGCTGGAGAATTAGGGCCAACAAAGAGCAGTATGAACTCTATAAGAATCCATCAATGACTACAGATATAAAGTTTAGAAGATTACGGTGATTGGGACATGTGTAGCGAATGGAGGAACAGCGAGTGCCAAGGAAGGTGTTAATCGCCAAGCCTGAAAGAAGCCGCTCAGTGAGACATGTAGAGGCGGACTTGAGAAGACTAGGAATACGGAAGTGGAGAAGGCTGACCGCTTCGAGAGACGACTGGAGGAGGCAACTGATCGACTAGGCACAGGTCCCTCGAGGACTGTAGCGCCGGTTAAGTAAGTCAAGTGCGTATCATCAACAAATCTCAATGTTTTGATTTCCTCTCTTTGGATTGTGGTTCCCTTCCCAAATTCCTCTTTGATTTCCTTTCCTACCTGTTCTCTAGAACATTGAAAAGGAGGGGGACAAGCTTCAACCTTGCCTCTCTCCTGTCTGGATTGCTTCCTTTTTTTTCAAGCCCTCGATTCTAATCACTGCAGAGTGATTTTTTTTACAGGCTGTAGATCATTCTTCGCTCTGGATACCTGATTCCGTTCACCTTCAGAATCTCAAGTACCTTGGTCCAGTCAACATTACCAAATGCCCTTTCAAGATCTATGAACACCATGTATGTGGGCTTGTCCTTCTCAATTCGATTTCCTACGATCAGGCGTAAAGAGAGGATTGCTTAACGTGTTGCTACATTTTTATCTGAAGACAAACTTTTTTTTCAACTCAGCCTCAACTTGTCTTTCCGTTCTTCTGTTAATAATGCGTATTACATTTTTTTAGGCGAGATATACTAAAGTAATGGTGCAGTAGAATTCACACTTGTCAGCACCGGCTTTCTTGGGAATAGGTATAACAACATTCTGCCGGAAATCAGATAGCAACTCGCCTGTCTCATACATCTTACACACTAGATGGAATAACCTAGCCATGCTGGTTTACCCTAATGCAGTCAGTAATTCAGAGGGAATGTCGTCCATTCCTACTGTCATATTCCTATTTAGATCTCTGAAAACTCTTTCAAGCACTAATCTCAAAATTTGGTCTCCCATTTCATCAGAATCAACAGCCTCTTCTTGTTCCAGAACCATATCATCGACGTCTTTACCTTGATACAACTGTTGGATATGTTTCTGCCATCTTTCTGACTTCTCTTCTTTCCCTAGAAGTGGTTTACCTATGAGTACTTAATATTCATACACCCAGATTTCCTCTCTCCAAATATTTGCTTGATTTTACTGTATGCAGCATCTACCTTTCTTAGGACCATACAACCTTCAACATCCTTGCACTGCTCTTTCAGCAATTCTTCCTTACCTGTCCTACAATTTCTTTCCACTTCATTCTTTAATCGCCTGTATTCCTTTCTGCCTTCTTCACTTTTTGCATTCTTGTACTTTCGCCGTTCATCAATCAGGTTTACTATCTCCTGAGTTATCCATCGATTCTTAGTTGATCTTCCCTTTCTTCCTAACATTTCCTCAGCAGCCCTAGAGATCTCTTTTTTTCACGACTGTCCATTCTTCCTCTGCTGTGTTTCCTTCAGGCTTTTAATTTAGACCTTGTGCAACATGTTCCTTGAAACAGTCCATCACACTATTTTTTTTCAACTTGTCTAAATTCCATCTCCTTGCATCCCTTCCTTTCTTCAATTTCTTCAACTTCAGATGGCATTTCTTGGCCAACAAGTTGTGGTCAGACTTCACGTCTGCTCCTGGTAAAGTTTTGTAATCCAACACCTGCTTTCTGAATCTCTGCCTAATATTAATGAAGTCTATTTGATACCTTCCAGTATTTCCAGGTCTCGTCCACGTATATAGCCGTCGTTTGTGGTGTTTGAACCAGTTATTATCGAGGACTAAATTATAATCAGTGCAGAATTCAACCAGCCGACTTCCTCTTTCGTTCCTTTGTCCCAATACGAATTCTTCTATTGTATTACCTTCTCTTCTTTGGCCTACCACTGAATGCAGTCTTCCATCACAAACAGAATCTCATCTTTTACATATTGTATTAAATCTTCTAACTCTTCGTATATTCTTTCGATTTCCTCAACATCCGCTGAACTAGTAGGCATATAGACCTGCACTATTGCCGTGGGGAATGGCTTGGTGTCATTCTTGACAACAATAATCCTTTCAGTATGGTGGTAATAGTAGCTTGCCCGGAACCCTATTTTCTTATTCATTATTAAACCAACTCCTGCGTTTCCCCTGTTTGATTTTGTGTTGATAATTCTGTAATTGCCTGACCAAAAAGTCTGCTCTTCCTGCCAACGTACTTCACCTATAACAACTACATTTAACTTTAGTCTATCTATCTTTCTTTTCAGATTCTCTAAGCTACCATAACGATTCAAACTTCTATCATTCCATGCTCCGTCTAGCAGAATGTGAGTATCCACCTTCCTGATGATCGCCGCATCTCGTGTAGTCGCCACCCGCAGATCCGAAAGGGGGACTATTTTGCCTCCGGAATATTTTACCCGGGAGGAAGCCATCATCAGTACATCATTCATACAGAGAGATCTGCATGTCCTCGGGAGTTAATTACGGCTGTAATTTTCCGTTGTTTTCAGCCGTGTGTAGTATCAACATAGCTAAGCCATGTTGAGTATTATTACATGGCCATATCAGTTAATCATCCAGATTGCTTCCCTTGCAACTTCCGAAAGGCCGCTACTCCCCTTTCGATGAACCATTAGTTAATCTAGCCTCTCGACATATACCCATCCGATATGGTTGCACCTGCGGCTCGGCTATTTGCTTTATTGAGACACGGAAGCCTCTCCACCACGCAAGGTCACATGGTTAGCAGGGGAGACGGATGGTGTAAGAAGGGAAATTATTTTAATGTTTGTAACATATGCCACCCCGTACATGCCTAAGTACGTTGCCCCAAACTGATCCGTGTTGCGTGTCTCGAAGAAACTACCTCGACGTAGACAAGCTAATTTCTAACAGGAAGGACATGTTCCTAAAATCTCAACTTCGTGTACAGAATAAAGAAACAGCCCCTACTTTACCTCTTATTCCTCGAACTATCCTTACTTGCTGGGGGACGTGGCTAGATGCTATTAAAAATTGGAGAAATTGTTTCCTTTGAGTGGGTAATTCAAGAGATTGATCCTTCTAATTCTTCGTGTATTAAAGTAGTGCAGAATTTTACTTCTTCTAAGACCGTGGTCAGAAACATTGCACCGGGCGAGTTGGCCGTGCGGTTAGGGGCGCGTATCAGTGAGCTTGCATCCGGGAGATAGTGGGTTCGATCCCCACTGTCGGCAACCCTGAAGATGGTTTTCCGTGGTTTCCCATTTTCACACCAGGCAAATGCTGGGGCTGTACTTTAATTAAGGTCACGGCCGCTTCCTTCCCATCTCATAGCCCTTTTCTATCCCATCGTCGCCATGAGTCCTATCTGTGTCGGTGCGACGTAAAGCAAATAGCAAATATATATATATAAAATGCAGAAACATTGCATACATAACATCGGAAGAATATCAAGATCAGTCACTCGTTTTAAAACTGTTGGGCTTCCACTTCGTAATGGCACTGGAAATTATAAAACAAACTGAGAACGATATAAAGCGAGCAAGAGATGAAGTGGCTGATACAATTAGTTCAAAATTGGAAATGGTGCTGTTGTCTAATGTAAGTTATACTACGCTTCGCAACGTAAATGGCCTTCTTCATGGACACGAAGCAAAATTTGAGGGTTGTGCATCAGAATTTTGGGTGGTTGAAATACCGTTATTCAAATTTGCTCTCATAACATCATCTGATATCAAACGGAGTTTCTCCAGGTATAAAAACATCTTGTCTGACAACCGAAGAGGCTTCCAGTTTGCCAACATAAAAATGCACATGAGTGTCAAGCATAATTTCATTGACAGTAGGAACTAATACCAGGTACGGATATTTTATTCTCATTTCAGTGAATAAACTGGAGGACTCGAGCTGGTCCACAACATCCTTTATAAATAAGTCAAGTAACGTGTCTTGATATGAAATTGCTCCATGCGTTGCGCGGTTACATTTTTGAATGTTTACTTATAGGATTTGTGTTACCCGTTAACTATGTGTCAAGCGAATTTTTGTAGATGTGGTGTTGACTGTCCGCCTCTGTGGTGTAGTGGTTAGTGTGATTAGCTGCCACACCTGGAGGCCCGGGTTCGATTCCCGGCTCTGTCACGAAATTTGAAAAGTGGTACGAGGGTTGGAACGGGGTCCACTTAGCCTGAGGAGGTCAACTGAGGAGAGGTGGGTTCGATTCCCACCTCAGCCATCCTGGAAGTGGTTTTCCGTGGTTTCCCACTTCTCCAGGAAATAACGGGATGGTACCTAACTTAAGGCCACGACCGCTTCCTTCCCTATTCCTTGTTTATCCCTTCCAATCTTGCCATCCTCCGCAAGGCCCCTGTTCAGCATAGCAGGTGAGGCCGCCTGGGCGGGGTACTGGTCATTCTCCCCAGTTGTATCCCCCGACCCAGAGTCTGAAGCTCCAGAACACTGCCGTTGAGGCGTTAGAGGTGGGATCCCTCACTGAGTCCGACCCTGGAGGGTAAACGGATAAAAGGAAGAAGAAGAAGTGGTGTTGATTGATATTTTACGAACTATTTTGTAGTTTTAGTGGTTTGTGTGTAATTTAAAATTAGGTTATTTTGCTTCGTTTGAAGTCTGCCCTTATCTGGGAAGTAGATGATCCTTTCAGGCAAATTATAAGTGATAAGTGTGTGTATTTACGCTTTGCGCTATAGATTTGATGTACACGATTCCAGCTGTCATCGGGACTGACACCAATTAGCCTAGCGAACCTGAGAACTGTAACACTAATTTTGGTCAGTTTGAACATTTTCTTCCTCAATTCTTCTGACCCCCATGCAGATGAAGGATGATCTTGAACTTAAACGGCATTCAGAGTGTCAGAATTCATCTCAGCAACCCTCATAACTGTGGACTGAACAATAACAAAGTTTGTTTTAAATCATTTCTATATGCCATTCTCTCCCTACTGTATTTCATTTCTAGGTGTCCTAAGGGTCTTCGGGATGTATTTCTCTCCAGATAATATTAAGTTTGGTTGAAATTACAGGTTTACCTATAGACGTCGGCCATTTTAATCTTTTAGCTTCGCCGGTATCTTCATGTAAAGGTATTGCTGTCCGCCTCTGTGGTGTAGTGGTTAGTGTGATTAGCTGCCACCCCCCGGAGGCCCGGGTTCTATTCCCGGCTCTGCCACGAAATTTGAAAAGTGGTACGAGTTCTGGAACGGGGTCCAATCGGAAGGTCAACTGAGTAGAGATGGGTTCAATTCCCACCTCAGCCATCCTAAAAGTGGTTTACCGTGGTATCCCACTTCTCCTCCAGGTAAATGCCGGTATGGTACCTAATTTAAGGCCACGGCCGCTTCCTTCCCCCTTCCTTGTCTATCCCTTCAAATCTTCCCATCCTTCACCAAGGCCCCTGTTCTGCATAGCAGGCGAGGCCGCTTGGGCGAGGTACTGGTCATCTTTCCCAGTTGTATCCCCCGACCCAGAGTCTGAAGCTGCAGGACACTGCCCTTGTGGTGGTAGAGGTGGGATCCCTCGCTGAGTCTGAGGGAAAAACCGACCCAGGAGCATAAACAGATTAAGAAGAACTGTAGAAACAGAAGAAAAGGTATTGCTCCTTAACCGTGTGCAACCCGTTAATTAGTCATTCCCTGACTTGATTTTACGATTACTCAAAGTTGATTGAATTTAGAGATCTATCAATATCTGACGATTCCCCGGCAGTTATTTCCGAAGAGAATAACAAAGAATGAAGAAAATCGGTCCAGTAGAATTTTTCATGACACAAGTCAGAGAAAATGTAGCTTCCACGGGAGTTTCGGTCCAATTTATAGCTGTGATTGTATGGAAGCTGCTGAGGTATGGGTGGCACGTCTGAGTATTATGAAAGGTTACTCATAGGGTCAGTCGTACTGCAATAGCAATTTCTGGCCCAGTGAAGAAAGCAAAAGCAAACTACCTCACTCTTCCTCCTGCCTCATTTTGACATCGCTGCCTACGTCCGTTTGTGCGTATTTCTTACAACCGCATAACCTCTGGTGATGCTGTATGAGGATCCAGCTAGCTTTCAGGTGAACGACGTACCACACTAGTGTGAGGGACGAAGGGTGATAGCCGAGTGGCATAGTCACTGGCTTCTCATTAATGCGGCCCTTGTTTCGAATCTCGGGCAATACACGTGTGATGTTCAAAAGGAGAATAATGAAAGAATATGAGTCTGTGCGTATAAAATGGATACTCTCGAGAAACTACTGGACCAATTTTGACATTTCTCTCACCCTTTGAAAGATACCATCATTATGGGTAACACTATGTTACACTATGATAACCCGGAATATCAAAGGGTTCCCGTGAGAACCGAGATTTGGTGGGGGGGGGGGGGCGCATTGGCAAATTAGCATAGGCTAATGAAGGCGAATTATCGAATTTGTCGTACAAGGATGAGACAAATCTCATTTTAAGCCTCACAACGCGAAGAACAAAACTCGGTAAGTCCGTATGGGACACCGAAAACCACATTTTAAGGCCCTAAAATCAACCGTTTTTGACATATTGATACCACATTCTTCCGCTGTAGGAACCGGTTGAAGAAATTACTGACTGTAACCATGACAAAGTCAGCTCAAGGGTCCAGAATAAAAGTCATGATGTTCCAAGGAGACACGTGCGTGAGTGTAGGCAACGCCAAGGAGAAATTCGGTTTGAACTCATAGCTAGCGTTAAACTGCGAGATACTTATTGTTTCTACATCCAAGTTTCCATATTCTTATTAACATACTGATTGTAGTGCTTTCGCTTCTATATATAGCCTACTTCTATAATTTATACTTGTTTTGCTAGGGGCTTTACGTCGCACCGACACAGATAGGTCTTATGGCGACGATGGGATAGGAAAGGCCTAGGAGTTGAAAGGAAGTGGCCGTGGCCTTAATCAAGGTACAGCCCCAGAATTTGCCTGGTGTGAAAATGGGAAACAACGGAAAACCATCTTCAGGGCTGCCGACAGTGGGATTCGAACCCGCTATCTCCCGGATGCGAGCTCACAGCTGCGCGTCCCTAACCGCACGGCCAACTCGCCCTGTATTATTTATACTAATATGTAAAGAGAGACTATGGGTTTCTTTTATATAACGGGTAATCTCAGAAAATACTGGACCGATTTTGATTTTTCTTTCACCATTTGAAAGATAATATCATTCCAGGTAACATAAGCTATGTATCATCCCGGAATACCACAGGGTTCCCGCGAAAACCTTGATAAAATGGCGGCAGGAACAAAAATGTCGAAGTTTGTTTGTGCTTTTTCACGTAAAACCTACTTAACTGATGGAGCTCAAATTTGACAAGCTTACATCTGATACCTTTGGTTAACATTCAGAGCTACCTAGTATCGTACTATCTTTTAAGGGGGCCATGTACCGAAAGAAAATGTGAAGCAAGTCAGAAGAAAACGTACGCTTGTGTCACTTAATATGAATACGCTTCCTATTCGTCCTATTGATCAACGGAATGCATCGAGTGTACCTGAAATCCGATTTCTCAGAAAAAAGTTTATATGAATTTTTTTCGCATCTCTAATGGTTTTCAAGCTGTGTTTAAGTGCATGTTTTATCCTTGGTCTCTCTGTCTTGGTTTCTTTCACGTTAAAACTATTTGACGGACCGTGTTCAAGTTTGGCAAACATACACCTGGAACCTATAGTTGACATATAGACAACTTACTGTTCATTACAGTGTATCTTAAGGGGGCTCTTCAGGGAAATAAAATGTGAAGCACGGCATAGGAGAACGTACATCTGGCATCCTCAGAAGTGAATACACTGCCCAAACGGACATTGTCTATTTCTTAGAAAAATGTTTCCAAGCATTTCCTTCGTAATTCTAACAGCATTCCATTAATGTATGCTTTTACTGTTACTCTATTAAGGGGGCCATATAGCGGAAGAACATGTGAAGCAAGTCAGAGTAAAACGTGCGCCTGGGACCCGTAAACGTGAATATGCTGCCTGTATATTTAGTCAGGTTAGAACAGGTGCAGGTTTCACTTAAAATTTGAATTAAAAATATATGAATTTGCTTCGTAACTCCAAAAAAATTCCTAGAAAATGATGTTTCTGTTTTTGCGCATACGTTTGAGAGCTGGAGTGCGATACACTTACTTTGAACGAATAATACAAGCCGCAAAATGGCGGAAGCTCTAACGTTTAATTCTAGAACTGCTACATATATTCGTGTATAATTCACGGCGTCCACTCACCACCTTGCCTTTTCTTTTCGCAGTAACCAAGTACAAACCATATACAAATGACTCCGCTTGAATTTGAGGAAAGTACACTATCGCCGCATGTGAGTCTTCGAATGCTTTTGATTGGCAAGGAACTTGAATAGATTAAACAAATGAAGAAACCAAAACTGAAAGACGGTCCTTTAGGCATTATAGCATGTAGAGCCGGACTAAGTGGCTCGGACGGTGGAGGCGCTGGCCTCCTGACCTCGACTTGACAGGTTCGATCCTGGCTCAGTCCGGTTGTATTTGAATGTACTCAAATGCGTCGGCTCTGTGTCGGTAGAGTTACTGGCACGTAAAAGAACTCCTCTGACACCCCCGGACGCCCAGGTTCGATTCCCGGCTCTGACACGAAATTTGAAAAGTGGTACGAGGGCTAGAACGGGGTCCACTCAGCTTCGGGAGGTCAAATGAATAGAGGTGGGTTCGATTCCCACCTCAGCCATACTGAGAGTGGTTTTCCGTGGTTTCCCCAGTTCTACACCAGGCCAATGCGGGTTGGTACCTAACTTAAGGTCACGGCCGCTTCCTTCCCTCTTTCTTGTCTATCTCTTCAAACCTTTCCATCCCAGCACAAGGCCCCTGTAAAGCATAGCAGGTGAGGCCGCCAGGGCGAGGTACTGATCATTCTCCCCAGTTGTATTCCACGACCCAATGTCTCACGCTCCAGAACACTGTCCTTGAGGCTGTAGAGGTGGGATCCTTTGCTTGTTATTTACATGCGATTCATACGGGCGCTCTCCTGGCCCCAAGCTCAGCGAGTTGCTCGTCTTACCTTGAGCTCGCCCATCTACCCGCTGCGCTGCTCGGTCGACCGGTCGGCCCCACTTAGAGTGAAAGACCCTGTATTCAAGTGTGATTTCATAGAATCAGATGATATTCTTTCAGGAATGAAGCATGCCATTCTATTATTTAAATTGTTTATTTTTCTGGTCTAATTCTGTTACCATCTGTTTTCCTTCTTAGCTAGTTTATATATTTATTCATTAAAATTTATTTTTGGGGGACTGAAGAGCCTAACAGTTATAAATCAACTGAGTCAGAACTGAAAAGAGATGACTTCAGTTGTCACAAAAGATACATCCTATAACCAGTGCCCTGCACGGATGCGGATATCCGCGAAGTCTTGGCGGATGCAAACTGTATGGAAGTGCGGATAATTTTGCTGATAATTGCTAAACAATTATGTTTATTCATTTTCACTCAGGTATACTCCAGAAATCTCGACAAATGAGTCTTTCATACATTTCATGCAGTTATTTTTGCTTGTGGTGAGGCGACTCGTGACATTGGGATGAGTCCATAAACCCGTAAATATGACCTAAGCCTAACTGCCCCTCGCCCGCAGTTACTGGAAGGAAGGAACAAAATGTTTCGAAAGAGAACGGCTCACTATGTCGGTTGTCGCAGAAGGAAATCCCCGGAGGGGGCTGTTGCCAGGTGCAAAGCCTTTTTTATTATGTTAACAATTTTATCTGTTTCATTACCTCCGGGCTGAAGACTTCATACACACTTCTAAAAATAAGTTAGTATAGTATTATTGCCGGCGCCACGGCGTAGAGGTAGCGTGCCTGCCTCTTACTCGGAGGCCCCGGGTTCGATTCCCGGCCAGGTCAGGGACTTTTACCTGGATCTGAAGGCTGGTTCCAGGTCCACTCAGCCTACGTGATTACAATATCTGACGGTGAGATGGCGGCCCCGGTCTAGAAAGCCAAGAATAACGGCTGAGAAGATTCGTCGTGCTGACCACACGGCACCTCGTAATAATCTGCAAGCCTTCAGGCTGAGCAGCAGTCGCTTGGGAATCCATGGCCCTAGGGGCTGTTGCGCCATGATGATTCTCCTGTTCAGAACATACAGTTACAGTTACGACTGAATCAGGTATTCGATTACTCAACACCGTGCTAAACCAGTGACACAGGAGCAGGCCTATGACTCGACCTGTCCGTGGCATTTGTCATCGCCTTCCAAATGAAGACCTCCCAATGGGCTAGGCCATTGTGAATGGAGGCTGTATTTGTGGAATCCTTTGACAGGTTGTCTTGGCCGTGGGGCGCCATGTTACCTTCTTATCGTCCCATCGCCAGACGGTTTAAAGCCGTCATTACTATCACTCACTTTATTGCCACACCATGCTCTTGTTCACTTCCTCTCTGCCAACAGGGCAGGAGAGGATACTGACTCACATAAGAAAGAAAGAACTGCGACGCGAGAACACGCAATAATAATAATAATAATAATAATAATAATAATAATAATAATAATAATACCGGCCTGAGTGGCTCGGACTGTAGACCACTGGCCTTGTGAACCATAGTACACAGGTTCGATCCCGACTCAGTCCGGTGGTGCTTCAAGGTGATCATATTCGTCAGCCTCGTGTCGGTAGATTTGCCGGCACGTTAAAGAACTCCTGCGAGACAAAATTTCGGCGCCTCAACGTTTCCAAAATCAGTTAAATGAATATATCATGGGGCGTATACAATACCATTATCTAAAATAATACGATGATAATGATAATAATAATAATCTTACTCCTGCCTTCTTTCCAAGTTAGTTATTGGAGTCGACACGTTATGTGGAAATGGCACAGTTTTACGGCTAGGTGCCCTTCCTGACGCCAGCCTTATTGTGAAGGGATTTAATCACTATTGCGCGTTTCTGTGCTTGTCAATAGTGTGATATGTTGTCTGTGAGTGTCAAGGGAAATGTGTAAGAACGATTACAAATACCCAGTCCCCGAGTCAGAGGAATTAACTATACGCAGTTAACATACTCGGCCCAGCCGGAAATCTAACCCGAGAGTCTCTGAACCGAAGACCAGTACGCTGACCATTCAGAAAAGGAGCGGGATATTAATAATAGTAATAATAAAGGCGACGATGGGATAGGAAAGGGCTAGGAGTAGGAAGAAAGCGGCCGCGGCGTTACTTAAGGTAATAATAACACAGCTTTTAGAAAACGGTCCGTTTGAGAAGTGTGTAAAATTGATATTACCGAGCCAGTTGGCCGTGCGGTTAGTGTCGCGAAGCTGTGAGCTTGCATTCGGAGAATGGTGGGTTTGAATCCCACCGTCGGCAGTCCTGAAGATGGTTTACCGCGTTCTCCCGTTTTCACACGAGGAAAATGCTAGGGCTGTAACTTCATTAGGCCACGGTCACTATATTCCCAATCGTAGCCCTTTCCCATCCTTTCGTCGTCGAAAACCGCCAGTGTGTTAGGGAGACGTTAAAACCACTAGGAAAAAATGATACTGATGCTACTATTTTATGAATAATAATAATAATAATAATAATAATAATAATAATAATAATAATAATAATAATAATAATAATATAGTTTCCCTTTCAATAAAGTGTGCTTACTTTCATTGAGTAACTCTATGGGAAGTTTAAACATTCAGAAATTGAATTCAGGTACTGTATAGCTAACTACAAAGCTACGTCTGAGTTAAACGTCATATCCTTTCGTATTTCCTGCATTTATATGAATTTTGATGTTTGAGACATGAAAATTATTATTCTCCGTCTCCGTGTCGGTCTATTCCATTACAGTACTTCCGACGGAACTGCGGCTTGTAGCAAGATCGCTTCTAGGTAATACGTTTGTGTAGTTGGTGAATGTACTGTAATCTGGCCTTCCGGTATTTCGCTAGTCTGTAGAATAGTTCACATACATTATTTAACCATGCAACACAGAAAATAATGGTTTGTAGAATATCGTATAAAATCTTGTGACCACAGCAGCTCTCAATGTAAACCTAGGCTCACACATGCTTTCATTTCTGCTTGACCATTCAGGCGTCGTTTAGAGTAGCAAAGTAAATACAATTTAGTATGAAAGTAGACCTTATTACGTTTGAAATACATGTAATAATAATAATAATAATAATAATAATAATAATATACCATGGTCAGAAGGACGACCCCGCAGTGTAGGGGTAGCGTGACTGCCTCCTACCCGGAAGCCCCAGGTTCGCTTCTCGGCCTGGTCAGGGATTTTTACCTGGATCTGAGGGCTGGTTCGAGGTCCACTCAGCCTACATGATTACAATTGAGGAGCTATCTGACGGTGAGATGACGGCCCCAGTCTAGAAAGCCAAGAATAATGGCCGAGAGGATCCGCCGTACTGACCACACGATACCTCATAATCTGCAGGCCTTCGGGATGAGCAGCGGTCGCTTGGTAGGCCAAGGCCGTTTGGGGCTGTTGCACCATGGTTTTGTGATCAGAAGAATATTACAGATCAAAATATTAAGACGCAACTCGAGAAATATCGATGTAAACATTTTGCTTTGATTTAAATGGACGAAAAATTACACGAATGTGTTAGAGTATGGTTAGCGGTTGTGGGAGATATTTGGTCGTCCTTCCCGGCGATCTGGGTTTAGTTCCCATCACTGACATTTTTTCACCACATTTTTGTTTGATACTTTATTTTTTATGCACCGGTCGGCTATTTACAATTTCCATGTCAACAAATATACCAATGCCATTGAGTTTATTTTTAACATTGTGTTCATGCAATAAATCTATATATATAAAGTAGCTTGTCCTGACTGACTGACTGACTGACTGATTCATCATCGCCGAGCCAAAACTACTGGACATAAAGAAATGAAATTTTGGGGATATATTCATATTAAGATGTAGGTGCTCGCTAAGAGAGGATTTTTGGATATTCCGTCGCTAAGGGGGTGAAAAGGGGGGTGAAATTTTTAAATGAGTGTGTCTATATCTCAAAACTTTAAAAGTTTACAGATGTGAAAATTGGTATTTAGAATCTTCTTTAAAAATAAGGAAATACGTATTTTTTTGTTTTCAGACAATCCCAATAGGAGGGGTGAAAAAGGGTGAAAAAGCGGTTGAATGACTTTAATCCGGATTCGCTACTTATATCTCAGAAACTGAAGATATTACAGACCTCAAAATTGGTACTTTTGATCGCTGTGAAAAATAAAGAAACACGTATTTTTTGGTTTTTGGAAAATCCAATTAATGGGAGGGTGAAGAGGGGGTTAATTTTTAAAATGAGTGAATCTATATCTCCAAACTTTTAAAGTTTGCAGATGTAAAAATTGGTATTTAGAATCTTCATTAAACATAAAGAAACAATTATTTTTTTGTTTTCGGAAAATCGCAATAGGAGGGGTGAAAAGGGGTGAAAAAGGGGTTGTATGCCTTTGATGAGGCTACTTATATATCAGAAACTGAGGATATTACAGACCTGAAAATTGGTGTATGGGATCTCCTTTCAAAATAAAGAAACACGTATTTTTTTGTTTTTGGAAAATCCAGTTAATGGGGGGGTGAAAAGGGGGTGATTTTTTAAAATGAGTGTATCTATATCTCAAAACTGTTACAGTTTATAGATGTAAAAATTGGTATTTAGAATCTCCTTTAAAAATAAAGAAACACGTATTCTTTTGTTTTCGGAAAATCCCAGTAGGAAGGGTGAAAAAGGGGTTGTATGCCTTTAATGAGGCTACTTATATTTCAGAACCTGAAGATATTACAGACCTGAAAATTGGTATTTGGGATCTACTTTAAATGTAAAGAAACGCGTATTTTTTCGTTTTTGGAAAATCCAAATATTGAGGGGTGAAAAGGGGGGTGAATTTTTTAAAATGAATGTGTCTACATCTTAAAACTTTAAAATTTACAGATGTAAAAATTGGTAGTTAGAATCTCCTCTAAAAATAAAAGAACACGTATTTTTTTGTTTCCTGTAAATCCCAATAGGAGGGGTGTAAAAGGGTGAAAAATGGGTTGAATGCCTTTAATGAGGATACATATATCTCAGAAACGGAAGATATTACAGAACTGAAAATTTGTATATGGGATCTCCTTTAAAAATAAAGAAACACGTATTTTTTTAGTTTTTGGAAAATCCTATTAATGGCGGTTAAACAGAAGTGACAAATTGGGGTAAATTTTTGAAAGATTATCTTGGAAACGTAAAATGTTACAGACGTAAAAAGTGGGTGTTTGGAATCTCCTGTAAATGTAAAGAAACATAGGTGATTTGTTTTTGGAAACTCCATTTAAGGGGAACCCAAAACGGGTGAAATTTTAAAATGAGAATTTTTACAGTATATCTAAAAAAAACTTAACATGTTACAGAAGTGAAAAATGGTATTTTTATCTCTATTAAACCTAAAGAAACGTGTATTTTTAATTTTCGGAAATACCACTTGGGTGGAGGGGGGGGGGGTGAAAGTGACTGAACATGGTGTTGAATTCTTTTAATTAGGCTACTGATATCTTAAAAATGAAGATGTTACAGACGTGAAATTTGATATTTGCAATCTGCTTTAAAAGTAAAGAAACACGTATTCTCGGAAAATCCAATTAAGCGGGGGGAGGGGGTGAAAGAATTGAAAAATTAATTGACTTTAATTGTGTGAGAATATATACATCTAATAAAAACTAAAGTTGTTACAGACGTGAAAATTCGTATTTGGATCTCCTTTAAAAACGAAGAAAAACGCGTTTTGGTGGTGGGGGGGGGAACCATCTTGGGGGGCGGGAGTGTAAAGGAGTTGAATTCCTTTCATGAGGACACATAAATCAAAAAGTGAAGAAGTTAGAGTCGTGATAATTGGTATTTAGAAGATCCTTCACTATTAAAGAAACAAGTATTTTTTGCGGGAATATTCACTAAGGGGGGGGGGGGAGTAGTTTGAAATGAAGTGACAAAAGTAAATTATATTTATGGGGATACTTATATCTCAAAACTGAAGGTAATAGACGTGAACATTGGTGTTTGGAATCTCCCTTAAACATAAGGAAACACGCGTTCTTTTAATTTGGGGGGGGGGGGTTGGCAGTAAAAACTAACGGCGGTGGGGTGTAAAAGGAGGTGAGACCAATTGATTTTACTGTTCTTAATGTACTTATAAGGATCCTCCGTTGCTCAGGCGGCAGCGCGCCGGCCTCTCACAGCTGGGGTTCCGTGGTTCAAATCCCGGTCACTCCATGTGACATTCGTGCTGGACAAAACGGAGGCGGGACAGGTTTTTCTCCGGATACTCCGGTTTTCCCTGTCATCATTCATCCCAGCAACACATAATAATAATAATAAGAAGAAGAAGAAGAAGAATAACATTAATAATAATAATAATAATAATAATAATAATAATAATAATAATAATAATAATAATAATAATAATAATAATAATAATAATAATAATAATGTTCCGGACCGTCGTCAAATGTGCGGACCGCGCTGGAAACGGCTCCTGGACGGGTAATGACTTCTTAGAATGCAGTCCGGCCGCGGGTTCAGTGCCGCCAAGGCACCCAATATGACACCACGCCGGATCTCCTGAAGGATTTTATCCAGATTAAAAATGATTAAAATAAAATACGGTCTGGCAAAGATTTACGGACCCAACTGACCGGGAAGAACACCTGAGCCTAGCCCGGGAAGTACGAAATCGATTGCTGGAAAGGAAGATTGAAAAATGGGAGGAAACGTGGCGTAATCTAATAGAAAACGAGTCAGATCGGGAATATTGGTGGATTCTCGCTGAAAACGTGTCAGACCGCGAATTTCGGCGGATTATATATCTAAAACAATAAGCATTCAATTACAAATTTCAGTATAATACCGTAGCGAAGCACGGGTACCTTGCTAGTTAATAATAAATGTCTAAACATTAATTATCTTTAAAAAATTAAAAGGAAAATGTCGATGGTGGAACTTACACCCAAGTCGCCGCGATGGGAGACTAACACACTCCCACAAGCTCAAGCATAATCTAACACAGACGTGTAACGTTTAGTGCATTTAAACCAAAGTGAACTTTTGCAGTCGAATATTCTCGAAAATGGTAGGGAGTTGCATCTTATTATTTTGACCCATAACTCTTCTGACCATGCTCTATAACCCCACCAAAAATGAACCGAATGCCAGATGACACGTGTGTAGTGTCTCCTTGAGAGTGAGTTGGTTGAGCGGTATAGGTCATGTAGCTTCCTGTACGGCTACTTTAGGAGATCGTTTTTTGATCTGATCATCGGTAACTCTGAAATAGGTTTCCATTAGTGAGCTGAAAATCTTGTCTGCAGGGAAACGATGCAATGTTTACATGTAGGTGATGCGCAAATCATCTGTTTTCGAATAGGAATATGATCTGTAAACCTCAGGAGCTACATCTAACAGA
The DNA here is from genome assembly GCF_040414725.1 of Anabrus simplex. Classification (NCBI taxonomy): domain Eukaryota; kingdom Metazoa; phylum Arthropoda; class Insecta; order Orthoptera; family Tettigoniidae; genus Anabrus; species Anabrus simplex. The sequence goes on along the minus strand of NC_090265.1, from coordinate 265,633,734 downwards.
GAAATCATCGTCAGAGTTCACAAAAAGAAAAATATCGAAGCAGACTCTTTACTCTGACCACGCGTAGCGAATGAAGAATCAGTTAGGGCTACTACTCTAATCACATAAATAAATTCCATCTAAATTAAAAGTTAACTCATGCGGTGTGGTTAATCTTTCAGGACGTTCAGACGTGTAACCTCCACACGCCTTAATCACGCTATATAAATATGTTTGTCCTGACGGAGTTCTTTTTGATTTAAACTTAAGTGATCAGTTCAGTGACTTGTTCTTCATTCACTGCTCATGGCGCCAGTTATTAGACTTCTTTGATTATTTTATCAACTCTAACGATGACATTTTTTTCTAAATATAATCCATATCTCCTATAGCTCATCTTCCTATTCAGAGGGAGATAATTTGCGCTTCTCTTAAATGTAAATTTCCATCATTCTCCTATAAACAAGATTTTACATTCTCAGCTGATTTTGTGCATGGTCCGGCTCCTTAGTCAGCGTACTGGCCTTCAGTTTAGAGGGCCACGGGTTCGATTCCTGACCGGGACGATGATTTTAACTGCATATGGTTAGGTCCTCTGTCTCGGAGTCTAGGTGTTTGAGTTCGTGTGAATACACTTCTCTTCATCTACACACGACACGCCACCAACACAGAAATCGCAATAGCGAATACATCCCTTCACATAATTGACGTCAAGAAGGTCATCCAGGTGTAAAATTGGGTTCAGTGCAAACTCCAATAAATTAGCAAAACGGCCAGGAATAATTGAAGAAGAGCTGATAGCGTGCATGTGAACGTGTGGTACTTTTGAGGATGTCGACAATATTGTGCTCTCCCGAGCTCGAAGTGGAAGGATAGTCAGAAGGCCCATGGCCTCGATATTAATGCTCCTCAATTCACATTTTAAAGTAACACAAGTTCGTTGCTAATAATTTGGAAGCATTTTCAAAATCACTCAGTTTCTATAACAATAATGCCTATTAGAATTTAATAAGTCCGCCTATGCGGTGTCATATTTAGTGTGATTAGTTGCCAACCCCCGAAGGCCCGGGTTCGTTTCCCGCCTCTGCGATGAAATTTGAAAAGTGGTACGAGGACTGGAACGGGGTGCACTCAGCCTCGCGATGCCAACTGAGTAGAGGGGGTCGATTCCCATGGTTTCCCACTTTCCCTCCATGCAAATGCCGCGGTGGTACCTAACTTAAGGCCACGTCCGCTTCCTTTCCTCTTCCTTGTCTATCCCTTTCAATCTTCCCATCCCCCCCCCCCCCGCAAGGTCCCTGTTCAGCATAGCAGGTGAGGCTGGTGAGGTACTGGTCTTCCTTCCTACTTGTATCCCCCGACGCAAAGTCTCACGCTCCAGGACACTGTCCTTGAGGCGGCAGAGGTGGGATCCCTTGCTGAGTCCGAGGGGAACACCAAATCTGGACGATAAACGGATTAAGAAAGAAAGAAAGAAAGAAAGAAAGAAAGAAAGAAAGAAAGAAAGAAAGAAAGAAGAGAATGTAATAAAATTACTAAAAACATTTTTGATATAATGCAAATTACTTCCATAAATAGTTTTTAAAAGTTCAATATAGGCCTAATGTAGGAGCTACACTACGTGAAATTGTAGACCTCGTTTATATAACTGCAAACTACATTATTATAACCAACATTTATAAACTGCTTAAAATTAGGTTTAAAACTTTACAACCGGGCGAGTTGGCCGTGCGGTTAGGGACGCACAGCTCTGGACTCGCATCCGGGAGATAGTGGGTTCGAATCCCACTGTCGGCAACCCTGAAGATGCGTTTCCGTGGTTTCCCATTTTCACACCAGGCAAATGCTGGGGCTGTACTTTAATTAAGGCCACGGCCGCTTCCTTCCCATTCCTAGGCCTTCCCTATTCCATCGTCGCCATAAGACCTATCTGTGTCGGTGTGACGTAAAGCAAAATAGCAAAATAGCAAAAAAAAAAAAAAAAAATTACGAACCTTATAGACTACACTAAAATTGTACTTCTCTTCGCATGCCACCGGGCTAAGATGATAGAAAAGCTGGTTTCCGAGGCCGAGTTAGCTGGTTCGATCTCGGCTCAGTTTCGTGGTTTTAGAAGATACTCAAATACACCTGCTTCTTGTCGATTGATCTCCTTCGGGACAACATTCCCCCACGTCAGCGACCCGAAAACAGTAAAAATAAATTAAACATAAAGCCCTATTATTATTATTATTATTATTATTATTATTATTATTATTATTATTATTATTATTATTATTATTATTATTATTATTATTATTATTATTATTATCTTTATCATCATCATCATCTAATATTTGTAACCACGGAGAAATTCTCTAGCGTCGACTCACTGCCATTTGTGCCCCAGATAAATGATCGTGCTGGGGAAAGGCGTTTCATTGCTTGCACTTGGCGTACAGCGATCACATCTTAACTAGTGGTCCATGTTATCCTGGAAAACCTTTCTCGTTTTGACAGCGGTGGTCACCTTGACTTCCTGTTGTTGGTGGCTCCGGATTATATCAGCACATTTGGAAATAATCCTTACCGTTTGTGAGGTGGACATTCACAACCTGAGAATGACAAATCCTCTTTGACAGTCCTCACTGATCTTATCGATGCTGGCTATACAGTCTGCCCAGGACTGTCCAAAACAACAGCACGCATTCAACTGCCGTAGGAACTGGCTATTATTACACTACCAAAGTAATTATCAAAGATATTTTGTAACATCTGTTATCTATCTATATCTATATATAAAAAATAACATCGGTCGAGTTGGCCGTGCGGTTAGGAGCGCGCAGCTGTGAACTTGCATCCGCGAGATAGTGGGTTCCAACCACACTGTCGGCAGCCCTGAAAATGGTTTTCCATGGTTTCCCATTTTCATACCAGGCAAATGCCGGGGCTGTACCTTAATTAAAGCCACGCCCGCTTCTTTTCCATTCCTAGGACTTTCCTATCCCATCGTCGCCATAAGACCTATCTGTGTCGGTTCGACGTAAAGCAACTAGCAAAAAGAAACTGAAGATGTTACAGACATAAAAAATTATATTTGGAATCTCCTTTAAAAATAAAGAAACATGCATTTTTTTGTTTTCGGAAAGTCTAATTAATGAGGGTGAACAGAAGTGACAAATGGGCCGAATTTAAAAACAGATTATATCTACAGTATATTACAGACCTGAAAATTGGTATTCTAAATTCCATGTAAAGGTAAAGAAATGTAGACAATTTATTTTCGGGGCATCCACTTAAGGGGAACTGAAAAAGTGGCTGAATTCTTAAAATGAGAATATCTACAGAACATCTCATAAACTTAACATGTTACAAACGTGAAAATTGGTATTGCTAATCTCTTTTAAAAATATAGAAACATGTATTTTTTGTTTTCAAAAAACACTTAAGGGGAGAAGGGTAAGAAAGACTAAAAAGGGGATGGAATTATTATTAGGATAGTGACATCTTAAGAAATGAAGATCGGTGAAAATTGGTATTTGGACTCTCCTTTAAAAAGATACACGTATTTCTTTGTTTTCGGAAAATCCACTTGGGGGGGGGTGAAGGAATTGAAAAATTAGGTGAATACTTTGTATGAGGATACTTATGTCTCAAAAACTAAAGATGAAGCAGACGTGAAGATTGGTATTTGGAATCTCCTTTAAAAATAAAGAAACATGTATTCTTTCGTTTCCGAAAAATACACTTAAGGGGTTGAAAGAATTGAAAAATTAGTTGACTTTTTTGTATGACGATACATGTATCTAAAAACAAAAGCTTTACTTACATACGTGAAAGTTGGTTTTGAAATCTGCTTTAGAAATAAAGAATCACGCATTTTTGGGAAAAAATCAACTTGGGGGGAGGGGGAGGGTGAAAAATGAGATGCATTACTTTTATGAGGATAATTTCGGAATATGAAGATGTTACAGTGATAATAATTGATATTTCGAAGCTCCTTTACAAATAAAGAAACACATTATTTTGTTTTCGGAAAATTCACTTAAGGGGGGGGGGGGGGTGAAAGGAAGTGAATGAAATTGAATACTTTTTATAGCTATACTCATATCTCAAAAACTGAATGTTACAGACGTGCATTGGTATTTAGAATTTATATTAAAAATAAAGGAACGCTTTTTGTGGGGAGGGAGTGCGGGAATCAACTTAATGGGGGGTGGGAAGTGAAAAAAGGAGTTGAATTATTTTTATGTGGATACTTATATCTCAAACACTGAAGATATTACATATATGAAAATTTGGATTATGAACCTTCTTAAAAAATAAACACGCATTTTTTTCGAAAAATCCACTTTAGGAGGTGTGGTGGGTGAAGAGAAATGAAGAAAGATTTGAATTATGTTTAAGGGGATACTTACACAACAAATACTGAAGATGTTACAACATGAACATTAGTATTTGGAATCTTCTGTAAAAATAAGGAAAGACGTATTTTTTGTTTTGGAAAAAACTCTTAAGGGAGTGAAGATAGGTTAGAAAAGGTTTGAATACCTTCTTAAAGGATACTTATATCTAAAAACTGAAGTTGTATTTGAAATTCCTTTTAAAAATAAAGAAATCGTATTTTTTTGTTTTTGGAAAACCTACTTAAGTGGTAACGAACAGGAGTGACAAAAGGGGGTAAATTTTTAAAATGAGAATATCTCCAGTATATCTCAAAAACGGAACATATTGCAGACGTGAGAATCGAAATTTGGAATCTCCTGTAAAAGTTAAGGAATACGCATAATTTGTTTTCTGCAAATCCACTTGAGGGGAAGTGTTAAAGCGGATAAATTTTCAAAATGAGCATATATGGAGTATATATCAAAAACGTAACATGTTACAGACGTGAAATTTGGTATTTCTTATCTCTGTTAAAAATAAAAGTAAGACGTATTTGTTGATTTTCAGTGGAGGAGGGGGGTTAGAAAGGACTAAAAACGGTCTGAATTCTTTATACAGTATGTGGATACTTATTGTATATCTCAAAAACTGAAGATGTTACAGATATGAAAATTTGTATTTGGAATCTTATTTTAAAATTAGGGAAACACACACTTTTTTGTTTTCGAAAAATCTACTTAAGGGGTTGAAGTTGGTAGAGAAGTACAGTAAGAACTGAATTCTTTTTATGGGAATACTTATTCATCAAATACTGAAGATGGTACAGACGTGAAAATTGGTATTTGAAATCTCCTTTAAAAATAAGGTAAAGCGTATTTTTCTGGTTTTAGAAAAAATCCTGTTAAGTGGTGGAAAAAGATGATAAGGGGTTGAATACCATTTTTGTGGATACTTATATCTCAAAAACTGAAGATGTTACAGTCATTAAAAGTTGTATTTGGAATCTCCTTTTAAAAACAAAGAAACACATATTTTTTGTTTTGTTTTTGGAAAACAAATTTAAAAGGACGGGGGGGGGGTCTGAACAGGCCTGACAAAGTGAGTGCATTTTTAAACTGAATATAGCTAGAGTATATCTAAAAAACGTAACATTTTACATACGTGAAAATTGGTATTTTTAATCTCTTTTAAAAATAAAGTTACACATATTTTTTTGTTTTTGGAAAAATCACTTAGGGAGGGGGATAAACAGGACTGAAACAGGAACATATCCAACAGTTATATCAAGGTAAGGAAGCAGATGATAGTATTCTAGAACCAGAAGAGGCTGTTGATGCTGATGACATGGGAGACCCAATTTTGAGGTCAGAATTCGACACGGCTTTGAGAGACCCAAATAGTAACAAGGAACCGGAAATTGATGACATACACTCAGAATCACTAACTGACTTAGGAGAAACCAGCATGGAGAGGTTATTCCGTTTAGTGTGTAAGATGTATGATACAGGAGAAGTACCATCCAATTTTCGGCAGAATTTGTTATACCTCTTTCCAAGAAAGTCGGTGCTGACATGTGTGAAAACTGCCGCACTATTAGTTTTAATATTTCACGCCTGCAAAATTTTAACACTTATTATTTACAGAAGAATGGAAAGACAAGTTGAAAATGAGTTGGGAGAAGATCAATTTGGCTCAGAAGATATGTGTGAACACGTGGAGGAATCCTAACTTTACGTCTGATATTAGAGGACCGAATTAAGAAAGACAAGCCCACGTACATCAATCAATCAATACTGATCTGCATTTAGGGCAGTCGCCCAGGTGGCAGATTCCCTATCTGTTGCTGTCCTAGCCTTTTCCGAAATGATTTCAAAGAAATTGGAAATTTATTGAACATCTCCCTTGGTAAGTTATTCCAATCCCTAACTCCCCTTCCTATAAACGAATATTTGCCCCAGTTTGTCCTCTTGAATTCCAACTGTATCTTCATACTGTGATCTTTCCTACTTTTATAAACGCCCTTCAAACTTATTCGTCTACTAATGTCATTCCACGCCATCTCTCCGCTGACAGCTCGGAACATACCACTTAGTCGAGCAGCTCTTCTTCTTTCTCTCAATTCTTCCCAACCCAAACATTGCAACATTTTTGTAACGCTACTCTTTTGTCGGAAATCACTCAGAACAAATCGAGCTGCTTTTCTTTGGATTTCTTCCAGTTCTTGAATCAGGTAATCCTGGTGAGGGTCCCATACACTTGAACCATACTCTAGTTGGGGTCTTACCAGAGACTTATATGCCCTCCCCTTTACATCCTTACTACAACCCCTAAACACCCTCATAACCATGTGCAGAGATCGGTACCCTTTATTTACAATCCCATTTATGTGATTACCCCAATGAAGATCTTTCCACCGGGCGAGTTGGCCGTGCGCGTAGAGGCACGCGGCTGTGAGCTTGCATCCGGGAGATAGTAGGTTCGAATCCCACTATCGGCAGCCCTGAAGATGGTTTTCCGTGGTTTCCCATTTTCACACCAGGCAAATGCTGGGGCTGTACCTTAATTAAGGCCACGGCCGCTTCCTTCCAACTCTTAGGCCTTTCCTATCCCATCGTCGCCATAAGACCTATCTGTGTCGGTGCGACGTAAAGCCCCTAGCAAAAAAAAAAAAAAAAAAAAAAAAAAAAAGATCTTTCCTTATATTAACACCTAGATACTTACAATGATCCCCAAAAGGAACTTTCACCCCATCAACGCAGTAATTAAAACTGAGAGGACTTTTCCTATTTGTGAAACTCACAACCTGACTTTTAACCCCGTTTATCAACATACAATTGCCTGCTGTCCATCTCACAACATTTTCGACGTCACGTTGCAGTTGCTCACACTCTTGTAACTTATTTATCACTCTATAGAGAATAACATCATCCGCAAAAAGCCTTACCTCCGATTCCACTCCTTTACTCATATCATTTATATATATAAGAAAACATAAAGGTCCGATAACACTGCCCTGAGGAACTCCCCTCTCAACTATTACAGGGTCAGACAAAACTTCACCTACTCTAACTCTCTGAGATCTATTTTCTAGAAATATAGCAACCCATTCAGTCACTCTTTTGTCTAGCCCAATTGCACTCATTTTTGCCAGTAGTCTCCCATGATCCACCCTATCAAATGCTTTAGACAAGTCAATCGCGATACAGTCCATTTGACCTCCAGAATCCAAGATATCTGCTATATCTTGCTGGAATCCTACAAGTTGAGCTTCAGTGGAATAATCTTTCCTAAAACCGAATTGCCTTCTATCGAACCAGTTATTAATTTCACAAACATGTCTAATATAATCAGAAAGAATGCCTTCCCAAAGCTTACATACAATGCATATCAAACTTACTGGCCTGTAATTTTCAGCTTTATGTCTATCACCCTTTCCTTTATACACAGGGGATACTATAGCAACTCTCCATTCATCTGGTATAGCTCCTCCGACCAAACAATAATCAGATAAATACTTCAGATATGGTACTATATCCCAACCCATTGTCTTTAGTATATCCCCAGAAATCTGATCAATTCCAGCCGCTTTTCTAGTTTTCAACTTTTGTATCTTATTGTAAATGTCATTGTTATAATATGTAAATTTTATTACTTCTTTGGCCTTTCGTCTCCTCCTCTATCTCGACATTATCCTTGAAACCAACAATCTTTACATACTGCTGACTGAATACTTCTGCCTTTTGAAGATCTTCACATACACACTCCCCTTGTTCATTAATTATTCCTGGAATGTCCTTCTTGGAACCTGTTTCTGCCTTAAAATACCTATACATACCCTTCCATTTTTCACTAAAATTTGTATGACTGCCAATTATGCTTGCCATCATGTTATCCTTAGCTGCCTTCTTTGCTAGATTCAATTTTCTAGTAAGTTCCTTCAATTTCTCCTTACTTCCACAGCCATTTCTAACTCTATTTCTTTCCAGTCTGCACCTCCTTCTTAGTCTCTTTATTTCTCTATTATAATAAGGTGGGTCTTTACCATTCCTTACCACCCTTAAAGGTACAAACCTGTTTTCGCATTCCTCAACAATTTCTTTAAACCCATCCCAGAGTCTGTTTACATTTTTATTTACCGTTTTCCACCGATCATAGTTACTTTTTATAAACTGCCTCATGCCTGCTTTATCAGCCATATGGTACTGCCTAACAGTCCTACTTTTAAGACCTTACTTTCTATCACATTTATTTTTAACTACCACAAAAACAGCTTCATGACCACTAATACCATCTATTACTTCAGTTTCCCTCTAGAGCTCATCTGGTTTTATCAGCACCACATCCAGGATATTTTTCCCTCTGGTTGGTTCCATCACTTTCTGAATCATCTGTCCTTCCCATATTAACTTATTTGCCATTTGTTGGTCATGCTTCCTGTCGTTCGCATTTCCATCCCAATTTACATCTGGCAAATTCAGATCTCCCGCTACAATCACATTTCTTTCCATGTCGTTTCCCACATAGCTGACTATCCTATCAAATAATTCCGAATCCACGTCAGTGCTACCCTTTCCCGATCTGTACACTCCAAATATTTCAAGTTGCCTATTATCTTTAGAAATGAGCCTTACACCTAGAATTTCATGTGTCTCATCTTTAACTTTTTCGTAGCTTACAAATTCTTCTTTCACCAGAACGAACACTCCCCCTCCCACCATTCCTATCCTATCTCTACGATACACACTCCAGTGCCGTGAGAGAATTTCTGCATCCATCATATCGTTTCTCAGCCATGATTCAAATCCTATTACAATATCTGGTAAATATATATCTATTAAATTACTTAATTCTATTCCTTTCTTTACAATACTTCTACAGTTCAACACTAACAATTTTATGTCATCCCTACTTGATTTTCAGTTCCCTGTTCCCTTATCACCGCTCCCTAGGCCATCCCGTTTCCCTGAATGTACCTCCCTATAACCCTTCCAAACAAATTTCCTAACTTATATGTACCACTGCGATTTAAATGAAGGCCATCTGAGCGCAGATCCCTATCTCCTACCCACCCATTAGGATCTAGAAATTCCACTCCCAGTTTCCCACATACCCACTCCATAGTCTCATTTAAATCCCCAATCACCCTCCAGTCAGTATCCCTCCTACACAGTATTCCACTAATAACAATCTCCGCTTTCTTAAACTTCACCCGTGCTGCATTTACCAGATCCCACACATCTCCAACTAGGTTGGTACTTATATCAGCTTGCCTTACGTTGTTGGTACCAACGTGAAACACTACCACCTTCTCCTTCCCCTCCTCCCTCTCTTCTACTTTCCTCAACATCTGCCTCAACCTAATTCCTGGATAACATTCTACCCTGGTTCCTTTTCCTCCACACACTTTCCCCACGTGTCTAACGATGGAATCCCCCATGACCAGAGCCTTAACCCTCCCCAGCTCATCTGATACCCTCCTCTCCTGGTCAGCCCTATCTTCTCTCACTGCTGCAGAAGCTACTTCCTCCTCCCTCTTCTCCTTCCCATGACCCTGTTCCACCTGTCTTTTCCTATCCTCTACTCTACATTTCCCTTTCCTACCTTTTCCCTTCCTCCTACTTCCACGCATCTCAGCAACAGTTTCCTGTCCCTCATCTTCCCTCTGTTGTTCTACCTGGAGTGACTCGTACCGATTTCGCACAGACACCTGTCCTGAATTCTGATCCTGAATAGAGCCCTTAGCCTGCAATCTCCTTCCCCTTAGAACATTAGACCACCTGTCTTCTACAACTCCTCCCTTTCCTTCCCCTCCCTCTTGTACACCTATTGTAACCCGTACATTGTTTGAGGGAGTCCTATCTGGCCTACATGACTTTCGTAGATATAGAAAAAGCATTCGATAATGTTGATTGGATCAAGCTGTTTGAGATTCTGAAGGTAATCGGGATCGGATACCGAGAACGAAGAATTATCTGCAATCTGTATAAAAATTAGTGTGCAATGATAAGAATCGAGGTCTTTAAAAAGGGGCAGCAATCCTGAAAGAAGTGAGGCGAAGCTGCATTTTGTCCCTTCTCCTTTTCAATGTTTACATGGAACAGCGATAAAGGAAATCAAAGAGGAATTTGGGAAGGGAAGAAAAGTCCAAGGAGAAGGAATCAAAACAGTGAGATTTGCCGTTGATATTGTTATTTCATCTGAATTTGCAAAAGATCCGGAGGAATTGCTGAATGGTATGGACAGAGTCTTGGGGAAGGAATACGAGATGAAAACAAATACGTCCAAAACAAAAGTAATGGATTACGGTCGAACAAAGACAAGTGATGCAGGAGATATTAGATTAGGAAATGAAGTCTTAAAGAAGTAGATGAATATTGTTACATGGGTGGGAAAATGACTAATGATGGTAGAAGTAAGGAGGACATAAAATGCAGACTAGGACAAGCAAGGAAAGCCTATCTTAAGAAAAGAAATTTGTTCACGTCGAATATTGATATAGATATTAGAAAGATGTTTTTGAAGACTTTTGTCTGGAGCGTGGCATTGTATGGAAGTGAAACATGGACGATAACTAGATCAGAGAGAAAGAGAATATATGCTTTTGAAATGTGATGTTACTGAAGAATGCTGAAGGTCAGATGGGTAGATAGAATAACGAATGAAGAGATACTGAATCGAATTGGTGAGAGGAGATCGATTTGGCTAAATTTGACGAAAAGAAGAGACAGACTGATAGGACACATCTTAAGACAGCCAGGACTTGTGCAGTTGGTTTTGGAGGGAAGTGTAGGTGGTAAGAACGGTAGGGGTGGACCAAGGTATGATATGACAAGCAAATTAGAGCAGATGTAGGATGCAGTAGTTATGCAGAAATGAAAAGTTTAGCACAGGATAGGGTGGCATGGACGACTGCATCAAACCAGTCTATGGACTGATGACTCAAACAACAATATTGGTAACTCAAAATCTGAAGATATTACAGACGTGAACATTTGCATGAGGAGTCTCCTTTAAAATTAAGACGTATTGCTTTGTTTTCGTAAAAACCACTTAAGGAGGATGCAAAGAGGACTGAAAGGGGATTGAAATATTTTTTCAAGAATACTTATATCTCAAAAACTGACGAATTACAGACATGAAAATTTGTATTTGGTATCTTTTTTTAAAATATAGAAACCTGTATTCTTTTGTTTTTGGAAAATCTATTAAGGGTGGGTAAATGAATTGAAAAACGAGTTGAATTCTTTGTGTGAGGATTCTTATACCTCAAAAACGAAGGATGTTACGGACGTGAAAATTCGTATTTAGACTTTCCTTTAATACAAAGTAAGGCGCATTTTTGTTGGGAGGGTGGTGGGGGAGGGAATCAACTTAAGGGAGTGTAAAAGGAGCTGAATTCTTTGTATGAGGATACAAATAAGAAGTGGACTTAAAACAACACTCCACTGAGGAGTTTTGACTGGGGAATGAGGAATCATGACAAAAATATACGTTTATATGAAACCGTTTGAATTACGAAGTTAAAATGTCAAATGATATCCTAAGTGTTAAATAACAGAAGGTTATAAACAAATTTAACACTCAGAGAGTTAAGTGGGGGGTTAAGACCCGAAAACAATTATTTTCATTCCTCCCTCAGAAACGGTTTAACGTTCGAAGACAAAATGTCAAATACCAGTATATATTTTAAATCCTAGGTGTGAAATAGTAAATATTTTAAACGGTCCACCACTGAAGTGTTAAATGAGGTTAGCTCCGTAAACTAAATTATTTATCCCTCCAAAACCATTTGACGCACAAAGTTGTAATTTTACGAGAAGTATCTTCTGTTATGTCCTAGGTGCAAAATATCGTATGTTTCAAAATATTTCTCCCCTAAGGGCTTTAGATGGTAGTTGACTCTCAAAAACACATTATATTATTCCGAAACCGTTTTAGGCACGAACATTTTTTTTAAATGAAGAGTAGTCTTCTAAATCCTAGTTGTAAACAAATATTTCAGAACATTCAACCCTTAAAAAAGCATTCATTCTTCCATTACTGTTCGACGTACAGAATCAAAATTTCATAGCTTGGTCGCTTTTACGGCCTAGATGTTAAATCAGATATGGTTTAAAACATTCAAATTCTTCCGTACGGGATTCAAGTGAGTGGTAGGTTATAAAATAAGTAATCATTCCCCCAAAACCGTTTGACGTACGAACTGAGGGCGTATTTTACCCACAGGCTCAGCTGACAGTGGACTCTCCTAAGTGTAAAACTTTGAATAATAACTTTAATTTTAAAGCTGTAGCGAAGTGCGGATAACTTGCTAGTTTGTATAAAACAACATGTCCTGACTGACTGATACATCATCGCCGAGCCAAAACTACTTTACATAAAGAAATGAAATTTTGAGGATACCTTTAGATTACAATGTAAGTGGTCGCTAAGGGAGGACTTTTGGATATTACGTCGCTAAAGGCGGGTGAAAAGCGGGGGGGGGGGGTGAATTTCTAAAATGAGTGTTTCTACATCTTAGAAATTTAACGATTTAAAGATGTGAAAGTTGGTATTTGGAATCTACTTTAAAAATAAGGAAACATATAGTTTTTGTTTTGGAAAATTATTTTAAGGGGGTGAAAAAAGGCGATGAAAGCGTTGAGTACCTTTTATGAAGATAATTATATCTTAAAAACTGAAGATGTTACAGTCATGAAAATTGGTATTCGATATCTTCCTTAAAAATAAGGAAACAAATTTTTTTTGTTTTTGGATATCTACTTAAGAGGGGGTAAACAGGAGTGAAAAATGGAGAGAGTTTTTAAATTGAGAATTTCTACAATATATCTCAAAAAACGTAACATGTTACGTGAAAATTGGCATTTGGAATCTCCTGTAAAAGTATAGGAACACGCATAATTTGTTTTCTGAAAATCCTCTTAAGGGAAAGTGTTAAAGGGGGTGTTTTAAAATGAGCATACTACAGTATATCTCAAAAACTTAACGTATTAAAGACGTCAAAACTGGCAATTTTAACCTTTTGAAAATGAAATACCACGTTTTTTTGTTTCGAAAAACTTAACAGAGGGGGGGGGGGAGGTTGTGAAAAGACTGAAATAGGGGTTGAATTCTTTTCATGAGGGTACTTATATCTCAAAAACTGAAGATCTTACGGACATGAAAATTTGTATTTGGAATCTCCTTTAACAATAAAGGAACACGTTACACCCATAATTCTACCTTGCTAAAAATTGCAACTACAAGATGGAGTGCAACCATACTTTTTAATGCAAGCTCATCTCGCGTTCCGTGGTATGACAACTTACCGTGGGGAGCGTGCCACTAAACATTAAAACGGGGTCGGACCCTTTCGGCAGACCTCGGGTAATTAATAATGAAATTCTAAATAATAATCCACATTGCGAGAGATTTCGACACTATCATTAACGAAGAAATAAGTTATTAAGAATTTTAGGAAATATTTGATGAAGCTGAAGTCCACAGAGTGGAAATATATATAATTAGGCCTGGGGAGAAGTTGGCATCTATGTTGGCCGTGAGGGAAACACGTGTCAAGGACATACAGTAAAAAATGCGCGGCAACCCTAATGCACGAAATTAATTAAATGCGCTCGTTAGACTAACGGGAGAAAATAATCAAACAACACCATCATGACTGGAAATTTAGGTGGAATTTCTGGAGTGAGTCTCGAAGATATCGGTCCAGTGGTCTTCAATATAAATGATTACACCACAGTGCATCATGCCAAGCATAGCGTCCCTAGAAAATGCATAAATACTCTCCCATCAGGCAAGAGCGTCAGTCGTAATTCTATGTTCCGAGGATGTGAACCTACGTCAGGCAACATTAAAGAAGACGACTGAAGGTGGGCGAAATAGACTTCTAGAATCTCTAAAGCCAGTCGGTTTGAGGGATGAATATTTTACCAAGTGGTAAATGGTGAATGAAGACAAATCAGGTATTGAACATTGTAGTTACATCTATTACGGTCCAGGAAGAGAATCGAAAGTTAGCAATCATAGGATTCCTGAACTTCTCATAGGGAGACAGCAGATTCGTAGATAGTTTTTTTTGAATTACTGCGGACAATGTTAAATTTTTGTAATCGGTAAGGGAAGACGATAGTCTGGCGGAGATAAGCTTTATGTCTCACGGTCAGTCACGCCTGTGAACATCTGGTTAGAAGGGAGTAGGAAAGATCCCACAAACTGCATTAGCTGAGTTCTCGATATGAAGCGAGGAGAAGGTTTAGCTGTTATATGTGTATAGAATAATTTATGGTAACGTGTGTTGCATCAAGCTAAGTGTAAAATCTGTGTATGTATAAAGTAATAATTCATTGAAGAATATATCCTACAATCATGAAGGGCTAAGCTGGAATCGGCTGGCATAAGATGAAGCCAAGAAAATGCCATGCTACACGACTACAATTACAGGTCTGTCTAATTTAAATATTATGTTTTGTAGTTAGAGATGTAAATGCTTGTCCCATTAAATTAATTAATTAGTAAATCATAACATCGCGTTATGGCGTGTGTAATCAAGTATATTGCGATGGTGAGGAAGCGTTTTGTCATCATTCTAGGGTGAAGGTGAATTCTCTATTATTTATGTCAGCGCGCGAGACTTTAAAATGTGTTTAAATTAATAACAAAAAATGTAGAAGTGAAGTTAAATATTGCAATGAAAATCAATGAAATAATGTTCGGACCGGTAAAAGTTACAATAATGATAACGATAAAATAACCGTTATGAGTGTGATGAAGTCAAATATCAAATTATCAGATAATAATAATAATAATAATAATAATAATAATAATAATAATAACAATAATAATAATAATAATAATAATAATAATAATAATAATAATATTCACGTCAGGATAAAAACTGAGATGATAAATTATGCGTTCAGCATTTATAATTGAGATTTGCGGTTTATATCGAAATCCAGTCAAGTGTAATAAAGTTGGCATTTTTGGGAAACTTAAATATTATGACACCGTGTATTTGTGATACAGAAAATCACGGTATGCTACTTTGCTCCTGAGGCAAGGAAATATTTTAAGGAGTAAATTGTGAGATCATTATAAAGTTGGTTGGTCATGGGATCGCTTGTATTTAAAATGTTTCAAACAAGGAGAAAGTGGATTGTAATGGAAATGAAATATTGTGAGAATAGTTAGGAAGATGTTAAAGGCCTATATTTCATGAGTGATGCAGCATGATCAGGAGGCCGAGGATAAGGGGGCCCTGTATTTCGACGGAGAGGAATTTTTGTGACATGGTATATAAGTTGAAGTGTAATATTTCTGAGACAGGCTGTATAAGATGAACGTTGTCTTGTAGCAATCCAGAACGGCTGATGAATTTAAAGGTTGTCAGATCCAAGTGAGTGCGTTGTAACTCCTATTTTAAGTACAGGTTGATGTTTTTCCCAAGATTACTATTTTATGTAAGACCGTAGGTAACGGCAATTAAGTCTAACTGACGGTTCTATTTGATACCAGCGAAGTGCATTTTGTGATAGCCGACCTCACGAACAAAATACATTCTAACACACGGTCAAGATCACACTTGATTGTTGTAAATTGAATTCTATTTTGTATCTTTACGAGACGAAATTATCGCTGGCTAGAAGCATTGCGGGTGTGGAAAAATGAATTTTATTAGAATGATAGTTTAGCTTGAGTAGATTGATGAAAAATTACTTCACTGGACGGTTCACGGTGATGCCTGTTTGGAATGTTAACATGGAAGGCCAGTTGGAGCCTCACACTTGAGTTATGCCGTGAATATCGTGATGGTAGTGATTACTGTTTTCAATGATATTACGTAATACCAAACGAGGGTTGAGTTTATTTTTATTTAGCAAACTTCACTGCATGTGTTGAGATTGTATTGAGGAGTAGATTATATTATTCGGACATGTTGTTTAACTTCGATTTCACGCTTTATGGTAGAAAATGGACACAGTAATATTTTCATGTTCGAGTTTAATTTTTGTAGCGAATTTCACTTCATGTGTTAGAGTTTCACCGAGGATCAGATTTAAATGTCCGGACATTGTCTTAAAGTTTCGATTTCACCTGGCAATATGAATGATGTATAGATACCATAACGTGGGCTCAACGATATAACTTTAGGACGAGTAGACACAATAACGTAGGCTCAACGACAGGATTAGTGCGTCATTTGTACAAAGCCAAGTCATAGGTTAGGCATCTTTGCGAATCGACTTGAATGATGTTATTGTTTGCAGTAGTGGCCACGAATGTGAAAGATGCTATTTAGATCATGTTTCGGCATAAGTCTTACTAGCCAGAAGGTGCTCTCATAATGGCGTTTCATCGGTAGTGGCATGAATGTAAGGGTTGTCCCACGAGGAAACCAAGCTAACGGAGACTGATCCTTAGTCGCGCGTGTTCAAGTTCGATGAACTTTTGTTCATATTTATTTACTTTTCTTTACTTTAAGATTTATTGTTCGGAGGTCCGGTATATTATGATAGTGTCATGTGTTGAAACTTAGTTGATTTATGTAGGTTCGTCTGCTGTTAAAATATTTTATTTTCGTTTTTCGTTATTCACCTTATTTTATGTGAGACGTTGATCTACCGATCTTTTGTAGTTTAGTTTAATGGGAGAGTGTAGGTAGACAGATTTTTAATGGTAGTCATAGTTATAGAAAACTGGAAAGATTTATTTTATCTTGTTTTATTGTGGATTTATATTTTAACAAACTTAACGAAGTAATTCTTTCATTACCTGAAAGTTGGTTTAATAAGAATATTTTCGAGTGACTTATCACTTTTCTTCAACTCCAGTGTTTGGCATTTCTTCTAAATGCATAATGAATAATATTTTCCTGAATTTCGCACTTTTGTACCTTCAGAACGACGTAACGTAAGGTCCCATCGTATCAAGTGTTGTTGGCTCCTTCTGAACATCTGTTTGGGGTGATGCATGTTTCAGCATCGGGATTCCTCTGCAACTTAAGGGTGCCACGAGATGACAATACATGGTGGAATTTTATTTTTGATTGTGACCATTGCTGTTAACTTGTAATGAACACCATGCTTTCAAGTAACATTTCGCAACCTATCCAAAGGAACTCATAGTCGATTTGGTTCGATTAAGGGTCCATTCGGGGGATGGTCCAATATCCGATAGGATAGTAGACTGGTGGATAACCTTAATTAAATGTAAATCTGGAATTCTACTCGTTGAAGGTCAGAATTTCCACGGATCGTGTGATTAACTCTCAGTGATCATTTGGATCAATGGTACCCAATGTTCAGGTTTTATTCTCGTTTTTCTGGCTTTTGCTGTCCACGAAGTTTCACTATGTTTTCATTCTTTGAAAGACAACAATGAACAATTCCAATAAAACTTTACCATTCACGTTATGCATTGTGACTGCGTTAAAACATGTTGTAAAAATTTTAAGTGACTTTTCTTGCCAATCTAATTAATGAATTATCGTGATTTCCGTTGAATAAATATTTTAGTAAGCACGTTTTTGTTCCTCATTTGAAGTAGTTATGCTCTCCTCTGAACCCTATCGTTTAGTCGATAAAGTGACGAAAAAATCTCGTAACGACCCCAAGATCCAAGAGCAGCAGCCGAGGCAGGCGATCAACGGTGGAGCGGTAAATTTAAGGGTTCAACGTATTCCTTTGTTTTCGGAAAATCTAATTAAGGAGGGAGGGATAAATGAATTGAAAAATGAGTTGAATTCTTTGCGTGAGGATACTAATATCTCGAAAGTGAAGGATGTTATGGACGAGAAAATTGGTATTTGGAACCTCCTTGAAAAATGAAGAGACACGTATTTTGTGGCGGGGGAGAGGGATTGCAATCAACTTAAGGGGGTTGCAAAAGGAGTTGATTTCTTTTTATGAGGATACAAATAGGAGCTGGACTTAAAGAAATACACCTGTAAGGGGATTTTGACTAGGGATGAGGAATGATGACAAAAATATGCAATTATAAGAAACAGTTTGAATTATGAAGTTAAAATTTCAAATTTTATCCTAGGTAATAAATAGCAGAAGGTTTGAAACAAATTTAACCTCTCAGAGAGTTAAATGGGCGTTAAGATCCGAAAAAGATATATTCATTCCTTCCTCCGAAACGGTTTAATGTACAAAGTTCCAAATAGTGGTATATATTTTAAATCCTAGGTGTGAAATAGAAAATATGTTTTAACGTTCCACCCGTAAAGTGTTAAATGAGGTTAGCTCCGTAAACAAAATTATTCGTCCCTCCAAAACAGTTTGACGTACAAAGTTGTAATTTTACGAGAAGGGTCTTCTTTTATGTCCTAGGTGTCAAATATCGTATACTTCAAAATATTTCTCTCCTACAGTGGTTTACATGGTGGTTGACTTTCAAAAACACAATATCCATTCTTCCGAAATTGTTTCAGGCACGAACTTAATTTTGTTTATGAAGGTGGTCTTCTATATCCTAAAAAACTTTCACCCCTTAAAAAGTATTCACTCCTCCATTACCGTTCGACGTAAAAAATAAAAATTTCACAGGTTGGTAGCTTTTACATCCTAGATGTTAAATAAAATAGGGTTTAAAACATTCAAGTTATTCAGTACAAATGAGTGTTAGATCAGAAAATAAATCATCCCCCTAAAACCGTTTGATGAAATGTATGGCTTTTAGTGCCGGGATATCCCAGGACGGGTTTGGCTCGCCAGGTGCAGGTCTTTCTATTTGATTACCGTAGGCGACCTGCGCGTCGTGATGAGGATGAAATGGTGATGAAGACAACACATACACCCAGCCCCCGTGCCATTGGAATTAACCAATTTAGGTTAAAATCCCCGACCCGGCCGGGAATCGAACCCGGGACCCTCTGAACCGAAGGCCAGTACGCTGACCGTTCAGCCAACGAGTCGGACACCGTTTGATGTACGAAGTGAGGGCGTATTTCAAAGGCTTGGCTGGCAGTGAACTCTTAAAAATGTAAAACTTTGAATAATAACTTCCAGTTTAAAACCGTAGCGAAGCGCGGATATCTTCCTAGTAATATATATATGACAGTGTGAACAGCGTATTTGAACCGTAACAACTTTCTTGACTTATTTGTATGGAGGTGGGGGCTCCAGGGGGTCCAGATCCCTCCTCCGAAATTTCGTTTGGAAAGTTTTATGTGGGTCTGTTCGTGAATACTTTAATTTGCAAACTGAAGTCTCCAACATACTGTATATAAACTAGGTCTACAATTTTCACGTAGTGTAGCACCTACATTAGGCCTATATCTAACTTCTAAAAACCATTTAAAGAAGTAATCTTCATTATATGAAAAATATTTGTTAGTCATTTCATTTAATTCCATGACTAGACTTGATGTTGTGCGTAGAATAAAATAATAAATAGTTCATACAACCTATAGCAAACATTTAATTTATACAACAAATTAGAAATGAGCATATTATGAACTTCAGTCTACAGTGAGGAAATTCAAAATTTGCTCATACATTTATTATCATGAATAAAATCAACTATAACTTGATCCTAGGGGCTGATTTTATGACCGAATACCAGGCTGTGATTGATATGGGGGATAACTCTGTCAGATTTAAGCACAGGGAAGGTATTGAGGATACAACCATGAACCCTCAGTCGGAGATAGCAGAGCATGAAGAAATTTGGAACACCGAAGTCATGAATTCGCTAAGGACGGACGAAAGTGTCATGAGTGAGACGGATGATCATGTGACCTCTGATGATTATAAACTGTTTGCGGCAGAATTGCAGGAAGGTGAAATCAACTGTGGGAAAGTTATAGCAGATAAAGTTAATGCAGCTGTAATAGGTCCCGAGGGGAAGGAAAATTTATCCAAGATTTTAACAAAGCATAGCGACACGTTTGGCTCAAAACCTGGAAAAATTGAAAATTTTGAATACGAATTAAACGTGAATGATTGGTCCCCGTATAAGAAGAAATTATATCCAATTGCCGAGAAATTCTATCCCCAAGTCCGCGAAGCTATTAGAGAAATGCAAGCAAGTGGATTGATTTCGAAGTCACCGACGCCATTTTTAAATCCTTTAGTGATAGTAAGGAAACCGGACGGATCAGTGCGCATTTGCCTTGATGCACGTGCTATCAACGAGAGATTAGTCCCAGAGTATGAGCAGGCTCCGCCTATTAAAGAGATCCTGAAGAGATTTAAAGATATGGAATATTTTACCAGTTTTGACCTGACGTCATCGTTTCATCATATACTGTTGGAAGCTAAATCTAAGTTGTTGACGGGATTCTTATACGATCAACAGACTTATGTTTTTAATCGTCTCCCGTTCGGTATCAAGAACGCGGGTTCGGTTCTCATTCGAGCTCTTGACCGCAATCTAAGTCCAAAGGTCAAAGAGGCGACTATCATGTATGTGGATGATATCTTGGTAGCTACAAAAACACTTTCGGAACACTTGGAAAATATTAATGAAGTCCTCACCGATTTCGGAAGGCATAACTTCAAGGTCAACCTATCGAAATCACATTTTTGTCAGAAGGAGGTGTTATTCTTGGGTCACCTTGTAGATGGAGATGGTGTACGACCAAACCCAGTCAAAATTGAGGCTATTAGGATGTTTCCTAAGCCTACTAAAGTAAAACATGTTCGGCAGTTCCTTGGAATGTGTCAATTCTTCGCTGATCATTGCCCTGATTACACCACCGTAGTAGCACCATTGCAGGACCTGCTTAAGAAAAATAATCGATGGAAGTGGGACCATACTTGTGATGAGGCGTTCGCTCAGACCAAGCAACGATTACTGCATAATGTTAAGCTCGGATACCCGGATTTCAGCCTCAAATTCATAATTCAAACAGACGCCTCAACCATGGGTATAGGAGCCGTATTACTGCAGGAAAACCCCGATGATCCAAGCATAAAGACCTATATTGCCTTCATGAGCCGGAAATTGCGGAAGCATGAGATAAAGTATACTATCACGGAATTGGAAATGCTGTCTATCGTGAGCGCTTTGCAGTATTGGAAGAAGATCGTGTATGGTTTTCAGATTGTTATCCGTACCGATCACAAAGCGCTGACGTTCATTATGAAAACCAATATGGCCAGTGAGAGGGTTAGCCGTTGGGCATTATTTATCCAGCAATTTGATCTAACAGTCGAACATTGCCCCGGGAAACTCAATATTTTGGCAGACACATTGAGTCGACATCCAAACCCGGAGGAAGTCGTAATCCACCAAATTGAGTTGATAGAAGAGGATCAGGAAGTCTTAAGGAATCTGAAGGACATAGGAGCGATACAGAAGAGAGATGGGTTCACTAACTTGATGATAGAGTTCTTTAACAAAACATTGCAGCCAGACAATCCACAGTATGACAGAGCTAGTAAATTATCAGCGAGCTACCATTATCTGAATGGGGTTCTTCATAAGTTTTTGGATGAGGAACACACGAAACTTCGCATAGTCATACCATCTGAAATGCAAGTACCAGTAGTCAACCATGTACACCGGGTCATTGGACACGGAGGTATAGGGAAGGTTTTGGCAACTATCCAGGAGACATTCGTGTGGGCCAAGATGAACCAAACAGTCCGAAATGTACTACGATCATGCGACATATGCCAAAGGATTAAACCTAATCCGTACTTACTTAAGCAATCTCCGCGCCCACTGTTACCTACTGAACCCCGCGAGATATTCGCAATGGACCTGTACGGACCACTCCCCAAGGCCCGTAGGGGAAACCAATTCATCCTTGTCAGTTTAGATGTATTTTCTAAATTGGTAGCCTTGTATCCGCTGCAAAAGGCAAATTCTAAAACAGTACTACGAGGAATTACTTCACATATCATTCCACAGATGGGGAAGCCTAAGAAGATCCTTACTGATCATGGTAGTCAGTTTACATCTGCTGCGTTTGCAAATCAATTACGACAACTAGACATTCAGCATGTACTTAGTTCGATTCGCCATCCCGAATCGAATCCATCAGAGAGGATCATGCGAGAGATTGAAAAATTTTGCAGGATCTATTGTTCCGAGGCACATTGGCGGTGGACTGACGTGGTGCCCATTATAACTAAATATATTAACACCACGATCCACGAAGCAACAGGCCAGATACCGGAAGTGGTTCACTTTAACAGATATCCGGCTAGGCCATGGCATAATGCAGTAGCATGTCCTGCAGATCCACGCGTATCCAGCGAAATTTGTATCAGAAAGACACGGGAACATTTGGAGGCACAAGCAGAACGACGATTGAGAAGGTTGAGGAATAAGCGATTCCACCGTCCGTTGAGGGTTGGCGAGCTCGTTCTAGTGAAGAAGCCTAGTGTATCTAACCCAGAGCAGAAGGTGTACCACAAGTTTTGTAAATTGTTCGTGGGCCCTTTCAAGATTATACAAACTTATGACAACAATGCTTACAAAGTTCAGAGCTTGGATGGAAGTTCAGAGAACATCTATAACGCTGCAAATTTAAAGCTTTACCACACGCCAGCAGACCACAGGGAAGCAGAGGATGAACGAGAGGAAGCAGATGACGAGCCGGAAGAAGATGATGTCGAAGAAGATGATGAAGAAGAAGACGGAAGGGAAGAAGAAGTCCAAGTAATCCATACACCAATTGAAGCGAGGCCATGTCCAGAGTGTGGAGAGATAGACAGCGACGTGCAGGAATTTGTCAATACGATCCATCAAATCCAAAGACAGAACGAGGAGTTAAGGTTCAGGAACAAGAGGTTGAGAGACGAAATCAATAGCCGTCGCAGAACAGAGGATCCGATGTCAAATCATGATAGTGATGATATGAACACATCATAAAAAAATCTCATGATGCTCACTAGATTTTTTTTTTACCTGGGCAAGAGGAAGATGAACCCGAGTGACTTAGGCCCATAGTCAGTCATGATTTGATTGGTAAAATAATATATGGTACATTTATTGGTATACAGAAGTGTATTTGAAAATATTTCGTTTATGTAATGTCGAAATCAGAGCGAAGGAAGGACGACAGACTGGAGCCTGACGGATTAGCTCGACACGACAACTTTTAGCTACTTCACAGCAGGGAATATCATTAGTTGGCGAACAAGGAAATATAGAGTCCACAAATAAGTCTTGGTCAGAAAGAGGAAGGGGGAGAGTCATACAAAGGAAACTCACCACATGAGTAATACCTTGGGATATTTTTGGCAGGACGGAAATTCCGGGAGCTCGTGGAAAATTACAGCGGCTGCGTGTACATTCGCTGGCCTAGGTTCGAGCAGGTGGAGATTTAAATCACGTGACCGCTTGCCGGCCAATCGTAAAAATTTAATGGAAGGCTCAGGGATACCATCTTAAGGAATGATGGATGAGATATGTTCGTAACTACAAAAGTAATCAGTAATAAATTATTGTGAGTACACGGATGGATGTAATGAAGTTATTAGAGGTCACGCATGGAAAAATAATCAATACTTATTGGCAAATTAAATAAATTGGAGGCTGGATTTCTTGGAAACCAGACAGCTTGAATCTCATTGGCTGAAAGAAGACCACGTTGTGAGGGACGCTTACGAAGGCGCGAAATGTGAGGAGCTAAATCCACCCGTATCTCCTAAATCTGTGATCACCAGGAGTTCATATTTTATCCAGCAGATGCGCTAGCGGAGTGGATTAATTTGATGTAAATTTTAACTTCCAATCCGGAGTGCAAGTACCGATATTAAAAATCCACCCCCTCCATCAGGGGTATGACGTCAACGAATCCGCGGGAAAAAAGGCTTCATCCATATATACGGGGCAAGGGATCCTCGCCAGCACACTTGAAGTGAATCTCGGGAGCTGAATTGACGGTCGCAGGACACTTGAAGTGAATCTCGGGAGCTGAATTGATGGTCGCAGGACACTTGAATTGTATCTCGGGAGCTGAACTGTTGGTCGCCGCTAACTTAGAATTCTACGGACGTACAGTCATTTAATGGCGCGAGCATCCGCCAGTGTTTGTAAAATGTGATCGCGCTCAAGCAACAGGAACTAGAAATAGTTAACGTAGGACAGTGTTTGTCATTTATAAATATCAGTGATGTAAAGTAATTACACTGCAAGGGAGTAGTATAAATTATATCAAATAAGTACGTACATAATAGACTGTGTGACGAACAGTACTTTAAGGAAGTAGTAGCCTGTACTTTGCTATATCGAACCGATGTCATGAACACGTCAAGAGTGCCGTACGAAACAAGCGTATCGCGACGGGCGTAAAAGTTGACACCTCGTCGTACGTGTCCAGGTCCATTGTGCGGTAGTTGGACGAAGATTAAATAGTGTAAATATTAAATTCTTGGGTCTAGGATAGTAATTTGTTATATCCAAGTTAAAGTATTCAGTGTTAACGTTGTAAATGGTGAAGGTTTGTGGTAATCAAGATATCAGTGTAAAATGGTAATGTGCCAGGAAATCTTTTGTGGAACTACGCCATCAAGAATGGAGGAGTAAAACGCAGAGAGGGGCCGGAAGAGCCTCTCATCTGCAAAGCTGTAATGGAATACCGATAACTAAGATGAGTACTAAACTGTAAATAATATTTGGGAAATGTTATCGTGATGGGAAAAATGGGAATAATTTGATTATACTTGGTTACCTTCTGTAACAAGATGAGTCGCTTAACGACCCCATCCTAAATTTGTAGCACGGACAGTAGTAAATATAATAATGTAAATAATCGGGTCTTTTATGTATTCAGTTTGTTGGAGATGTAAATTTGTATATATAGGGTAGTACGTTAAGTCATGCATGCATTCATATTTCTTTGTAGTCAATAAGTTTCTTTACATTTGATTTTGGTTATGATAGTTAAATAAGACCCGATATGTGTTTTCTGTTTGTCATTTTAACGAGCTATGTAATGACATGGAAGGAAAATCCAGCTTCGCCATACCAGTTGTGTTTTGTTGTAATTAATATGGTCATATTTTCAAAGTGAAGTTGTTAAATTTGGGAGAAGCGATGAATATAATATTCAAAGTAAATCATATCTGGAGTGATTAGTGCCAGAATAAATCGAGTTTGTGAAAGGGGTTATGCGTTAAACATATTACGAGTGGACTACCGTGTAACAGGCGAAATTTTTTTAAATTAATAATAATAATAAATAAATAATATAACTACTTTCTTTGAAGAAGATATTTTTTAAATATAATTTGGATATAATAATAATTCATGTGATATCGGAATATTTAGTGAGCCGTGCGTAATAATAAATTTATGTGATCAGGTGTTGAGTTTATCGGGAATCATTTAATGACGGGAGGTCGTTTTTAATTCGGAATTAAAGTGCGTGGTAATTTAATTGGATCAATTAATAATATTGAAATGTAGATCGGTGCTAATAATCCGTACTTGTTATGAACGTGTGGTTTAAATTACGGTCCAATATTTTTTTACGTATAAATGTCGTGTCTTAAAGTTGCGATTCATTAGCCGGAACACGTAGGACTAATATTACGAAACCATGATTGTCAAATTTTGGTAAATATAATTTCAAGATGTTACGATTATTTGTGGAGAATGAACTAAAGCGTAGATCAAAATGAGATAGAAAAATGTGAGAGAATCTGCAGTCAGATAATAGAAGGTCGTATGATGTCAGAAATGAATAAATAAGTCAGTTGATAATTCTGTGAGAAATAAATGAATCGAGGAATATTGAGATAGAGAGGAAAATAAATTCCGTACGAGAGACACTTAGGATATTGAAATGAGTGTAAAATGTACGGGCAGTGTCACAGAGAAATACTGAGTTACGCAGCGGGTAGCATTCGAACCCGTGACAGCATGTACGAAATAAATAGACTGCACAGCTATTCGTTGAGATACAACGGATCTAAGGATAATGAGAGTTCAGATTCCACATAAATGGTCGTATATTGTATTCATTGTAATGACGAGCGAGGACAATCATGATGTCGTGATAATAATAATAATAAATATTGCAGATAAAGGATTGGACCGCCTTAATTAAATGAGCGTTGATAAAGATGTTAAACGGGAATCTAAATGATAATATGCAACCGATAATAATAATAATAATAATAATAATAATAATAATAATAATAATAATAATAATAATAATAATAATAATAATGCAAGGACGATGTTAAATCATCGCGGTCAGATTAATAATAATTGTCATAATAATAACAGTAATGACGCCGTTGGTTGATCAGTGAAATATTTGTAATTGCGACCGATATCTTAATATATATTTTGGCGGAAGTGACCGGTCCATTAATAATAATAACCTCTTAAGTGACGTGAATAATAATAATAATAATAATAATAATAATAATAATAATAATAATAATAATAATAATAATAATAATAATAATAATAATTTCGAGGATGATAATTTCATGAATATTGTGACGATGGTGGAGTTAATTATTTGGTGACAACATCCCTCTATTCGTATGTTGAATAATAAGAATGATAATATTAGAGTCATTTGGTACCTCGTTATTGTACGGTTTCCGCATGGGACGATGTTACAGTAATACTTGGCGTGTTTGTTTACTTCGCTCGCGATGCGAGGGGGGCCATTGCCACGGTATTTCCCAACCGCTTCTCGTTATCTCATCTGTGTCAGTAGTCTGTTGAGGCTACTTTGCAACGTTTCAAATCACATGTAAATAAAATATAAATGCTGATTCAGTGGTATGGCATCAGCTGGATATCGTAAGATAGGAACTGTCCGTGGAATCCAGTTTTCGCATTTCACGAGAAACATTACCCAGTCCGAGCACCGGTCTCGGAAAAATGTATATAGCCGGAGTACGTCATCTTAGTTAAATCGGGAAGCCGACCGTAACATGGGTTATGCTCGGGCTCCCGATAGAAGGAAACTATGTCTTTGAACAACGGTTCGGTTCAAATGGAATCGATCCGTAAGTTATACCTCCAAAATGTCATTTTATTTCAGAAGCAACCCAGCAAGATATTGATACCACTTGCGGTATGGCAAGTGATTTATGTATGTAACATGTGTGGAAATTTAAATATCGTTGCCAAATGTATCACAGTTTCATACGTCAGATTGCGTAATAAACCGCTCCTTCTGGCAAATTATTTCAAAGGAAACCACTCTCATAATCTTTTTATTGTAGTTAGATGATGCCCTTTTTAAAGTAACAGTCACTTCCTAGTCCTATCATGGAGTCCTTAAATTCAAGTTTACGATTGAGCCTTCCCTATTTTAATTTTAGTTGCTCCGTTCATCCCCGTGTTCTATTATGCCGTTATATTTATATTTGATGACTTAAATAATGAACCGACACCCCTGAGATAAATGCTAGTCTGGGACTCGGGAGGTGGACGGGTGCAATAGTAAACCAGATGCTATAATGGAACAGTTGTTTAATAATAATATAACAATAATAATAGTGACCTTATAATTACTTCTTTGATGTTTGTTATTGACGGAATCGCCATTCCGTATCGCAAAAGTGACATTCAGAGAGTTCATTTTAATACAGCTGTTGTTTAACTTGATATAGATATTGTAGAGTGGCAGCTGAGCTCCTGAAAGAGACAGATGACATAGATTTGCTGATCATCACAGACATTTGCAACAAGATTGGAGACATGACTAGGCTGCATCCATTTTTGTCCCTCTGCACAAGAATTCCATAGCCAAGTGTCACTGTTGCAGGACATTAGCTCTCATTTCACATCCAAGTAAGATCCTGCTGTATATAATTGAATAGAGTGCTTCAAGCTTTCTTTGCTTCAGAAATCCCCGCCTCCCTCAACAAGCTGAATTTGTCCGAGATAAAGGCACAAGGTGTAACCGTCCAGGCATCTCCAGCCCTACTAATGTAATATAATATCATTTTACGCGATATCATTTGATATCAAGTTTATCCGCCATCGGCAATTAATCGTAATAACATATTTATTCTACGTCAAGCATTTGTAAATAAGGCTTTTGCAGTCATATTATATATATTATAACATCATTTATTATTTATTATTATATTATGAAAGATAGGAATTTATTATGTATTGGATTTGGTTAATATGTTGACATATAGTTGTTGTCATTTCATCTCATATTTGTATATACGAAAAAGGTTATTCTTGAGCGTGGAAAATTACATGACTCATGGGTTTAACTCATGAGCCAAGGCTAGTAAACAGCGACCCGCGCGCGAGGCTTGCAAGCTGATCAGCTACATCATCGACACGCCTACTGGACTTGTCAAGAAGGAACAGAAGGGGAGTTGATAATTCGATCTATCGAATCAGATACTTCGTTGTATATGAGTTTTGAGATTGAACTGTTACCAAGAGTGGGGGTGAGCCCGGATATATAGAGATTCTCACCACGAGAATGGGAGCTAACTACAACTTCTGCTGTGATCCTAACTACAACTTCTGCTGTGAACCTATCTACTATTAGAACATCTACTGTGAACGACGTTACTGATTTTTGAAACAGTGTGTGGTCGCTCCCCGACATAGTTATTTTTGTACAATGTGTTATCGCTTCGATACAGTACTTAGCTGCGGTTATGGTATCGGATTTACGTGAAACGAAACAAGCTTACGGCTTGTGTTATATTCAGTAAATCTTCTGGGCGAAGGACTATGTTTAGTTCAAGTCTACGGAATTTGGTACAAGTCTGTACCGTATAAATAGTATAGCTCAGTTGGATTGAGATTTCTACTAATATAGAAAAAATCATATCTCTGAATTTTCTCCTCATACGATCAAAGCTGATCAGTTTTTACAAGTATAGGGCCAATGTCTAATTTAAAGACTAGGCAATTAGGGAGTGCTAGTCCAGATAGCGCGTACCACATCAGAGAAGGAAGGAAGGAAGGAAGGAAGGAAGGAAGGAAGGAAGGAAGGAAGGAAGGATATCCATGGAGCCAATTCTACATCGAGAAGAAGAGAGCGAGTAACCACGGAAACTCGATGACTTCAACGAAAGCTGCAATTGGTGGGCTTCAATTAGATAAAGCAAGCAATTAGTAAATTCAGTAAAGTAAATTATAAATCCCTCCACGCTTTAAGGAACTTTTTTTCGATTCATATCTTTTTTGTATAATAAATTCATTTGTATTTTATATTGCGTTAATTTTCTTTCTTAAGGGATACTTAATGGTTAATTATTTAAAATCCTACCCCTGTGATTTTAGTATAAGTCTCTATGCTAGTAAATATAAATTTTGGTTTACAGTTTTGTTTAAAACTGTAACCCTGGCGCCCAAACATCACATAGAGAAATGGGAAACCGTGGAATGTTAATTGTTTCTATTTGCGTGGCAATTTGCGGGCAAGCCACAAATAGTTTATTTGATATTCATGTGTCCCAAGGTAATAACTTTCATCTACCCAAGTGTCTTGATGAGGAGGTTGAACAGTTACAAAGGAAACATATATGTAACACCCGTCCGTAGATTGAAAAAAAAATCCAACTTCCTGTAATCACCTGCTTATGGATTACCGGAAGGCCTTTGACTGTGTTCAGTGGGATAAAATTTGGCAAGTTTTGTTGGAAATGGGTATTCCTGCATATCTAGTTTGGCTGATACGGAATTTGTATGAATACAACTCAGATATTGTTAAAATGGTAAACTGTCTGGGAATTTCAAGATCAAGAAAGGTGTCCGGCAGGGCTGTACACTGTCACCCGTGCTCTTCAATATCTATGGCGAGTACATCGTGAGAGCTGCACTTGACGTATACAATGGTGGATTTCCTCTTGGTGGTAAGAAAATATCCAACCTATGGTATGCAGACGATACTGCACGCATTGATACTGATGAGAGGAAAATGGCAGAGCTCATTTCTTGTGTCAAAAATGCCAGTGCTCAAATAGGACTATAAAAAACACGAACAAGACCAAAATAATGTTTTTTGATAGATCCGACAAATTAGCCAGAACAGACATCTTCTAGGAATTGGAGAACGTCTCAAGTGTCATTTCCATTTCTGGTAGATGTGTTTCTGAGATTAAGAAGAACAGCTACGGCCAAAAATGTAATGACGAATTTTACGGAAGGATCGCTCTATCTTGATACTACTTAAATGAGAGTAGTATGCAGTCGGTTTTTCAGTTTTTCTTTACGCAGTCGAGACGTGGACCCTTCGTGTTACAAAGCTGAAGAAAGTCTATTATCTTGAAATATGGTGCTGGCGAAGAATGTTACAAATACCTTGGACAGCATTTCGCACCAGTGTTCATCGTAAACCAGATCAACTCCAAAATCAGATTATCATCAATATGTAAACAAGAAGTTTGACAATTCCTTGGACACACTATGCGACGTAGGAATGCCAGCATAGAAAAACTGATAATTCTTGGAAATGTTTCTGGTAAGAGAGATCATGGACATGTTCGCACTCGATGGTCGAACATTATTAAAAATATAACTGGTTTGATGAGTTGAATTTCTTTGGTGCAGCGCATCTCGCCGAGGAGCGCAAGAGATCGAGATAACTGAGCAATAGCCTTCTCGGAGATCACGATACTCAAAATTGAAGGAGCGATGAGAGAGAGAAATTGTTTAACAAGTAATTATGTTCTGTTAACGACTGTTGTTAAAGACTGAGTCTGTAAGATAGATTACAACCGTTTTCACTTAATTTTCCGCTTTGAAAGAATAGAGTATTGTTGAAGAATATGACAGTGTTTTATAAACTATGCTATTTGCTTTACGTCGCACCGACACAGATATGTCTTATGGCGACGATGGGATAGGAAAGGCCTAGGAATTGGCAGGAAACGGCCGTGGCCTTAATTAAGGTACAGCCCCGGCATTTGCCTGGCGTGAAAATGGGAAACCACGGAAAACCATCTTCAGGGCTGCCGACAGTGGGGCTCGAACCCACTATCTCCCGATTACTGGATACTGGCCGCACTTAAGCGACTGCAGCTATCGAGCTCGGTGACAGTGTTTAAATCGTGTCTTGTAACTTGTTGACTGTAGTTTAATGCGTTTCAAATGGGACGGTTTTTAATTGAAAAGGCGGAGTTTCCAATGATTAATGAAAAATTAGAACAATAATTTTTTATTCTAGCCATAGTTTACGTACGGTATATAAACAAAAATTAGTCTAATTATTACATTATTGTACTTATTTTACATGGCAATACTTATCCCTCAAGAGATTACATTTCTATCTCAAACTTGAAACAAAAATTTGAAGAGGAATTGTTGCCTTTAATAATGTATAAGTTCGTATGAATGTGACGAGGTATTTCAAATTATTCCTTTAGTGTGCTGCAGTTTGAAAAAAGGTTAAAAAGCGCTGATATATATAGATGGTAGACAGCAATGCTATATCATGCATCTTAACCTTTTGAGCAATATGACCGTTCATTTATGTCGGCTGGCACCTGCCCCGCTGTCGTATGGACGTAGTATGTATTATTCAAACGTCTACCACAGTAGTAGAGAGGTAGCCTTACACCCGCCTTTAAGTTCACATTTGAGTGTGATGTCATTTGTTGATTGCATGTCTGAACTCCATTCTCCATTCGATTTTGTTTCGAGAAGGTGCTACTCCCTTCTTTTATCTGAACTTGTTATGACATCTGTCACTCAATGAATGACCAAGGTTGGAGAGTTACTCTTTTTCTTTTGTTTATTTGACGTATTTCCATTCGATAATGTTTTGTCTAAGATTGATATATCTGTCTGCATTTATGGAATTAATTGTCGCTTGTATGGTTGTTTGTTTATAGATGATATATTCTAGTCCTGGAAGGAGACTTGGCGTGAAATAAATTCCAAATATGTCGACAAATTCAGATTCAGAAAATGAAATCTGTTATTAGAACAAGAATAAACCCCTTTTAATCCATGTTTTCATTTCTAGATAAAATATTCTCACTGTGGAGTTAGTTACAGCTGGAAAAACTCACTGGCCAAAGCTGACAGTCTTCTAACAGAAATGTGTTTGAACTTACATTGCTGTTTAATCACTCGCTGTAGTAAGGTATAGGATTCCTCAGGGACGTTCGATGCGCAGCACGATTCCTTTAGATGTCAGCAGACCTGAGTAACACCTGTGAGTTTGAAATGTGGTATTATTGAAGAATGCTAAATATGAGAAGGTAGATGGAATGACGAATGAAGAACTACTGAATAGAATTGGTAAGAGGAGGAAGATTTGGTGAAATTTGGCCAGAAAAAGGGGTAGAATGATAGGACACATCTGAAGACACTCAGGACTTGTCCAGTTAGTATTTGAGGGAAGTGTAGGCGCAGGGTGCGAAATCGCAGGGGAAAAGATAGGGCCCCCCCCCACCGATGATTTTATCTCAAAGGTTCCCCCCCCCACTAAAATTGCCCAGGCGGATTCTTTCATTATAAAATGAGGAAAATGTAACACATATATTAATGAAATCAATGTATTTTACTGTATTTATTTTCATAAAAACATCAACAATAATACAGATAAGATAGAAATAATAGGATGACTGCCAGACCCTGAGCAATAAGAAAACGCAGCGGTGGCAACTCCGCACATGCAACCTATTTTTCATATTTCATTGTGGCAAGTCCATCTGAAACCCGGAATAATTTTCCATTGAACGTCACTCTTTTTATAACAACAGAATTCAAACAAAAACATTTTAAATTTACATTTTTAAGGGTGAGGGGGTAATTTACTTAGAAGGGAAGTATATACCCCTATATACTGTTTGAAACAAACACTAGTAGTTAAGCACTACGATCATTCCCCCCACCACCACCACCACCATTTTGTTTCCGATTTCGCACCCTGTGTAGGCGGTAAGAACAGTAGGGGTAGACCAAGCCATGAATATGACAAACGGATTAGTGTTGATGCAGAAAGTAGTAGTTACTTAGAAATGAAAAAGTTACCACAGGCTAGGGTAGCATGGAGAGCTGCATCAAACCAGCATAAGGACTGATGACCCAAACAATTACAACATCAACATTATTATTATTATTATTATTATTATTATTATTATTATTATTATTATTATTATTATTATTATTATTATTGTCGTTCCGATACATTTCGTCAGGGTTCTGACTACTGATTTTCTATCCGACCTCCTCCGGTTACCTCTTATTCTCTTTCAGCACTGACAGTATTGAGTCGGGGCCAACTCAGTCATTTATACGAATTTCAACGCACTATTATTTCCTTCGCTGATACGTACATTTTTCGTTAATTCGCACCTATTTTTTCTCTATTATGACTGCAGTTTACAGGGGATGGCGATCTCGTATTTTTCCCCTTTAAGGCAATAATAAGAGAACACGCGACAGCTGAGTGACATCTTCACTGGTTTCTCACTATGGCGATCACGGTCTGAATCCTGGTCAATTTAAAGGGCATTATTCAAATAAAAATTCACATCTCTGTGGTTGCAATTCCACATACAAGTGGGGGCGTGGCAATGATAACTTCAACAGTAGACAAATAAAAACTTCAAGCTTGCTTTTCAACGCAGTAAATACTACTACTGTACGTCCGAAGTAGAAGACGATGTGGCATACGCTGGACATCCCCGGAACTGCCGACCTGACGGACTGACCATCACGTTCGCCCATCTCAGAACGTGTCACTCAGATAAGAGTTACAGATTAAAGCTGCGAGGTTGTTCTTCGTGACAGTATTTGACCACATTCATTAGGCAAGTAGTGAGATAGAACAAAGGACGTAGTTCTCATCTCAGTGATATTTGAAGTTTATAATTCCCGTATTCCTCACCACTTATAAAAGGACCATATCTTTATTTTTCCGTGATGTCATTCTATTGTTCTAAGGAAGTTAAAGTAGAGGTTTCCATTCGTATATTAAACAAAACTGATAGGATTTTAAGGTAGAGTTAAATACCAGATTATTTAATTAGAAATTCTATTACGTCTTTAAAATCGTAGAAAATGCTCCATAAGATTCGAAAAAAGAAGATATTTTGTAGGCAAATACAGGGTGCTTGTTACCGGTCTCGTATTGCAAGACACGACAAACAACGCTCGTAGATCGTAGGAGGAAGATGACCTCTGATTATTTATGAAAGTTACTTATAACTTAATGTGCATCATATCAGAAACATTTGCCTTCTTGAACACATTTTAGTCAAAATTCTGTCTGTTAAGTGATCAGCCCTAAGGCTGTTTGGATCCTCAAATGGCGCCACCAAATTCTATGCGGTTACAGGGATACCGCAAAAATGATGGTCAAAATAAGGCGTATTAGGCAAGGTGAGGAGTAAGGTAGTTTGATACAGATTTTCTCAATGGGACAGAAAGTGCTATCGCAGCACAAGTAACTCTACGATTGGCACTTTTCGTAACACTCAGACCCACTGGTCGTGCTCCGAATGTTAACATTTGATTCAATTGTGAATAGGGCCAAAGAATTGTTACACTTGTGAACATCCTGAATCAACGAGTTAATTTTTGTAGATTGAGTGATCTTTTTGGATCACTAAGTGACTCGCTCTTCATTTGCTGCTCATGGTACAAGTTAAAAATCTGCCTTTATTTTCCTTTTGAACACTGATGAAGATCGCTAAGGTGAACTTTCAGCGTTCTCTTGTGGACGAGGAAATTTCTCTGATTTCCCATTTTTTACTTTTATTTTTACTTTCTTGTTAATTACTGATGTTTCTTTTCTTACTTTCCTCACTATTTCCCTTTTATCTTCTATTTTTAAGGACGGCACGCACATCCAGTCCCCAAGCCAGTGAAAATAACCAATTAATGTTAAAATCCCCGACCCGGCCGGGAATCGAACCCAGGGCCCTTTGAACCAAAGGTCAGTAATTCATTTGCACACCAGGCAAATGCTGGGGCTGTGTCTTTATTAAGGCCACGGCCGTTTCCTTCCCACTCCTAGCCCTTTCCTATCCAATCGTCGCCATAAGACCTATCTGTGTCGGTGCTACGTAAAGCAAGCTGTAAAAAAGAATCCTTACTAATCCTAGCCTCCCTCCCAGCTGGCACGAGTTCTATTCCCAGGCCTACTGGAATGAAGTGTACTCTGCTAAAGGTTACATAATTTACGATAGACATGGTTGAAATTCTTACTCCTGGCCATCATAGAACTAGTTCCTGGTTGGAAATAATGGCCAAATGTTGAGATGGAATTTGATGTTCAAGATACGAGTGCTTCTTTCCCTATTCTTTCACCAATGAATTACAAATACACACTTTGCTTCAGACACCGTGACTACATAGGATATCAGCAAATCCCATGTGTTTTAAGTACACGGGACTGTTGAACAAGGTATCCGAGTTCCGTTTACATGAGTCAACAATAGCATAGTCACTTAGGGTAATACAGAAGCAAAATGGCTGTAGGGGAAAATGGAGCTGAACTGTACATTAATATTATCTTACATCCATTTATCACAGAACTCTTACGTTTGTAGATGAAGTGTGTGGTCCACGTCAGTTGTGCCCAGATGTTAAAAAGAAACTTGTCCTCCTTACATAAAGCTGGCTATCAGTGACAATATTGAAATATCGTGTCATGTCATCGTGGAGGTCGGCCTCAATTACGATGTGGCTGCACGCAAATTACAGCTCTCTGCTGATAGGAATGTCCTTTTTATGCTAATCTTTGCTTTCAGAGATTTCTTCGTGTTCTCAGCTTTTCCTTTTACAGTCTAGTAATTCGTCTGCTTACACAGGTTACCTGACTGTTCCTTATCGTTCTTTCAAACGAGCTCAACTTGAAGCAGAATGGGAGGGAAGCCTCAGAACATCCTCCCCCTTGAATTTCACTACGTAAAGTTCTCAGGTGCTATTTTTTTTTAGATTAGAAATAATGTTATAATCCACCGAACAAGTGGAGTGGCTGCATGTTTTAACGCTCTACGGTTATGGAACCAATCTGTGAATTCGGAAGGCGCATGGGTTCGAGCCCTATCGTCTGCTGTCTTGAGAATGGTATTCCGTGGTTTCCCATTTTCACTTCCACGAAAATACCGGACAGATTCAAAGACCATAGGTGATTCCTTCCACCTTCTTACCCAATTTCATTCACCATCATTTATTTCATCTTCATTAGCTCCGCAACTGAGGCTGGCATCAGGAAGAGCATCCGTCGTAAAACATAGCATCTCACCTCATCCTCGACCACGTAAGTATTAAGGAAACAGGTCTAAGGGGCAGATAATAATCCACCACAGTATTGAAATCTTTCTTTTTATTACTGTTCTACATACAAATAGCCGACGGCCGTACCCGGGTTGAAACACCGGATCCCGTGAGACCTCTGAGGGTGTTCGGACCTGCCTCCGGGCAGAAAATAGTCCGCACACATTTTAGCGATATTTCTTTGTACGGGTTGGAGGAGTAAGGAGGGAGCTGTCCCGGTTTCGGTAATACTGCCAACTGAATGAAAATGAAATCTGAATTGAATCGATAATCTGATCGATCGATATGAATTTTCTAAACCTTTTTAATCTTAAGCCAACAACTGTGTCATAACTTACACACATTATATAACAGTATATAACATTTCTCGATGCGAATCTTGTTCTCAGCATGAATTCTATACTTTGGCTTTGCTGTGTAAACAACAGTATTAGTACGTAAAGTGTACGCCAGATGTCGCACAGCG
This sequence comes from Anabrus simplex, assembly GCF_040414725.1. NCBI lineage: Eukaryota > Metazoa > Arthropoda > Insecta > Orthoptera > Tettigoniidae > Anabrus > Anabrus simplex. Next base: position 265,596,779 of record NC_090265.1, on the reverse strand, counting down.
ATGCATATGCGATTCATAGTTTGTGTGTCAAAGGTTGCCAATACGAATCTCGAAGATACCCGAGGTCGACCTATTCAGCACTAGGGTGTCCATGTATCGCTAACAGGTGCGCGTACGGCACACCTTTACCTTACATACAAATATGACGTCCACCAACAAAAGTATTTTATGTGAGTGGGAAGTATGTGCTGAATATGACAGTGGTGACACTAACCCTTGCAGATAGAACTCGCTTCAAACCAGAGGAGCAGATGTTCCGAGTGGTCCACCAGCCTCTTATGGTTCTTCAACGCAGTCAACCCATTTAGCAAACCTACTTTTTAAGGTCGATATTGCATTGTTTATTACCCTTGTGTAAGAAACATAAATCGAACGCACCATTCAAAGGAAAACAGGCCATATGTAATATTCGTGACGTTTCGGCAAATATTAATTCACCGGCCGAGTTGGCCGTGCGGTTAGGGGCGCGCAGCTGTGTGCTTGCATCCGGGAGATAGTGGGTTCGAACCCCAGTGTCGGCAGCCCTGAAGATGGTTTTCCGTTGTTTCCCATTTTCACACCAGGCAAATGCTGGGGGTGTACTTTAATTAAGGCCACAGCCGCTTCCTTCCAACTCCTAGCCCTTTCCTATACCATCCTCGCCATAAGACCTACCTGTGTCGGTGCAACGTAAAGAAACTTGTAAAAAAGACACATTAATTCATACAGTGCGTTAGAATTGACTCTCCGCAGTAAGCAGTGCAGCTGCGGCCCATTCGAGTGCACAGTTCGGGTGGCAACAGTATCTGCTCAGAGTCAGATGCGAGCGGAGAGATAGCGGAACACAGTGAGTCGAGAGATTAAAAGCACGACGGTCCTGTAATAAAGTATTATACACAAGTAGACTGTTAACAAAGCCAATAACAAAGCAACTTGGTTAATTGTAAGTCTAATGATTGGTTCTCGAATTTCATGTGCATTTTCAGATGTTGAGAGCCAGTTATTTCGACTGTTTATATAACCAGTTAAATTAAACCAAGCTTCATCGGTAAAATAAGTTCTGTCTAGCACTTCCTTCCCATTTTAGTTAACAAACCGGTGAAACCACTCGCAATAACAAATCCTCTTCTCTGCGTCCACCAACTTCAACTCCTGAATGAGAGACAAGTTACACGTATAAAGATGTATCTTGGTTCATGCTGCTTTATGCGCTGTGATGACATACGCCAGTCTGCAATACAAATTGGTGCATGGATTTAGACGGACATTTAAGGAGCCTGTCGGAGGTATCCAAAATTTTCTCTTCCGTTAAAATTGGTGGTCTACGACTTTTCGGATCATCGAATACGGGACCGCAACTATAAAATTTACGTATTGAATCTCGCACAGCATTACGATGTGACAGTACTGAGTCAGGAAACCGCTTGTGAAATGTTTTCTTCACTGCGTCCGTGTATTTGTCATATTCCCGGGAAACCTATTCCATTAAAAACCGTTCGCTCCTCTGTAGTAAGCATCGTAAGTCTCACTTCACTTTAACAGCATTCCACCGAGCTCGATAGCTACAGTCGCTTAAGTGCGGCCAGTATCCAGTATTCGGGAGATAGTGGGTTCGAACCCCACTGTCAGCAGCCCTGAAGATAGTTTTCCGTTCTTTCGCAATTTCACACCAGGCAAATGCTGGGGCTACCTTAATTAAGGCCACGGCGCTTTCTTCCCACTCATACCCCTTCCTTCCCTATCGTCGCCGTAAGAGTTATCCGTGTCGGTGCGACGTAAAGCAACTTCTAAAAAAATCCAACAACAGCATTCCATCTCACTCGGGTTGGCTGGAGCTTTGCCAACATATGCAGTATCACCGCCAGCCCAGCTCACAGCGGAGACTCATTTCTAACGCACTGTAGAATGCCTGGATAATAGTTCTACTTGTAATATGATGGAGTCGATAAGTTATGCTAAGTAATCCGATATGGTAGAATGTTAAATGAATGTATGAAACTGTGGATCAAATATATGAAAAGAGTATTGCATAATAGAGGTAGATGGCCGTGCTCTCCAAGTATGTCTTCTAGGAGCTAAACCCTACTTAGCAACCAAGGTGACGCTCGCACGTTATAGCTGACAGGGGCTGGATGGTTGGAATCCAGGTGTATGCAAATATTTGTAAGTATTTACAGCTTCCTAGTGGAAAGCGCCTATGTTACTTCAATATTTGAAACGCGAATGAAATCTTAAAATGATCACAGAGGCGAATAACGAAGTGTACACAAGGATCATGAACAGATACGTAAGAGGTTATGAACTACCGTTCGTGTGTCGAGCCTCGCAGTAGCTCAGTTGGATAAAACACAACCCATGACAGAGAATACTCATCACTTTTTTGCTATCGCCTATTACATTGCATGAGGCAAAGTCTCGTACATAGCCGTTTACAAAGAATTATTTGTTTATCTGGTCTTGAAAAGGGCCGTTTATATCCTTTTGGAGTAGGATGTGATGGTCTATGGCTACTGAGAAGGGTACCTTGACTAGAGATAGCTACTACGTCAAATGAAGCAACCATTTATTTTTTTATTTTTTTATTTAATTTATTTATTGTTTCTTCCTCTCTTTCTTAATCCGTTTTCCCTCGAGGGTCGGTTTTCCCTCGGACTCGGCGAGGGATCCCATCTTTATCGCCTCAAGGGCAGTGTCCGGGAGCGTGAGACTTTGAGTCTGGATGACACAGCTGGGGAGGGGATCAGTACCTCGCCTAGGGGGCCTCACTTGCTATGCTGAACAGGGGCCCTGTGGGGGATAGGAAGATTGGAGGGGATAAACTAGGAAGAGGGAAGGAAGCGGCATTTGCTTTGAGGAGAAGTGGGAAACCACCGAAAAGCCATTTCGAGGATGACTGAGGAGGGAATCGAAACTCCGTCTACTCAGTGGAGCTTCTGAGGCTGAGTGGATCCCATTACAGCCATCATACCACTTTTAAAATTTCGTGGCAGAGGCGGGAATCGAACCCGGGTCTCCGGGGGTGGCAGCTAATCACACTAACCACTACACCACAGAGACGGACTATTTATTTATTTATTTATTTATTTATTTATTTATTTATTTATTTATTTATTTATTTATTTATTTATTTATTTATTTTATTCATTCATTCATTCATTCATAATCAGAAACCGCATAGCGCCGAATTACAAAGATCGATTCCAAATTATGACCTCTTTGGCAGATACACAGAGCTAAGGACGACGTCGTAAAGAATGTCTGGTACGTTGCAACTTCTGCAGGCCCTGCAGGTATCACTGACAAACTTGTCTAGGATTTGCAGATTCTGTGCATATACTATTTGCTTTAAATGGCCCCAGAGGAAAAATTCAAGTGGCGTAAGGTCGGGCAATCTGGTGGGCCAGGAGACAAACCCCACAGCCACTTTCTCGGCGCCTTTATGCTAGCATGAGGGTTATTCAGGACAGCACCCAACACAACCTCTTCATTACGACCAGACGTCATGGGGTTATTTCTGGCAGAGCGTGTCCTTCCAAGAAATGTAGTTGTACGCAGATGTTCCTCACTCCTGAACGTGTTGGCTGTCGGTTGTCTTCTATCAGGAAATCTCTCTCAATACAGACGTTACGACTGTAATGGGTTCTGTCTTGTTCCTCCATAGGTCGGTAATATATCAGAATACACGTCACATACAGTAGGCCTATATAACTTTTTCAAATATGTATGTTCGATTCAAATTACGCTCGATTTTAACAGACATAATTTTATTTGTATATGTTAACACATTCAAAGAAAACTGACACGTTACAATTTTTTCTTACAATACACAGGCACTCTAAAATAATGATCGCATATTACTGTATGCTCCCCGCATCCAATATTTTATCAGACTTTTAATTATGATATAGATGTTCATTCCCATAGGGAATCATCTATATCATCTGATGCCCAAGCAGGCATCAATTTTTGGCAACGGGACAAAGTCTCTCATAGTGCATTGGCACTGCCGGTGGCTCCAAGTAACCTACGCAGTGGCCTCCACGGTGTGCACTAGCCAGCGTCTTGGTAGGTGTGGTAGGTACCAACTGACGAGCCTACCCTAGCACACGAGGGCGAAACGCTGGCAACCAGGAATTAGTTAGCTGGAAAATTTATAATGTCCAATAACGGACCATTTATATTGGTATTATTTTAATTAATTATTGTTAAAATATAATTCATCTCCCATGTAGATAAAAATCCCTGGTTGATACCCACAACAAACATTATATGTGTTAAAAACTGTTTCTGTACCCGTATCTGCCTATACAACATCATGCGCGCATTCTTTCTTGAACGACTGTACTAAGGTATGGTGTTGAAGCGTGCTAGCTACGATTTACAATTTCTTGAGTGGGAACGACATAATTTCCACTAAGAAAATTAAGATTCTTGTTATTCACTAAAACGTAATACATAATTCGAAAAGTTGTCTGACCTTCCCTTTTGGTTGAGTTTCTGAAAATAGTATATAGAACTTACCTGCAACCATTTTTATTCGATCATCTCCTACAACAGTCTCATGCGTATAAGCATGTTTAGCTTTGTAATGACGTTCTATATTGTACCTTTTCGATATAACAGGCTACCCACATAATATGTATTTTGCACAGTCCCCTGCTTGTACAAAAAAACTGTTCTTCCTACTAGGTCTTTGCAGTTACATTCGGCGTGGCACTCTTTGTTTCATTTTCATTAGTTTCTGCCTGCATTTCGAACAGGATTATCGCCTCAGACAGACCTTCATCCAGTATTGTCCTTCACGGCCTGTGACGTAAGCACAACGTCACTGTGGCAGAAGCACACACACTGATCATCCGGCCGCCCAATCATGTGTCGTGTGACCGCGGTGAGCAAGACTAGTTTATATAGCCCGTTAAGGATCTAGGGGTACTGATACAACTGCTGCTTATCCGGAGTGCCATGTGATCAACTTGATGACTTACTCGCTCGTATTGTTTGGCTGTCTTGATCGAGTGCACTATCTCTCTCCCCAGTAGAACTCACAAGCCTAACCTCCTTCCAGCCCTCAGTTCAGGATCGAAAATATTTAACTTCTTGGTAATCGAACCCGGAGTCTCTGGGTAAGAGGCAGGCACTCTACCTTTACACCACGGGGCTGACCATGTAGATGTAATTTTTTATTATTATTACTACTATTATTGTTATTATTATTTTACAAGTTCCTTTTCGTCGCACCGACGCAGGCAGGTGTTATGGCGACGATGGGACGATGGGAAGGAAGCGGCCGTGGCCTCAATGAAGGTACAGTCCCAGCATTTGCCTCGTATGAAAATGGAAACCTCGGAAAACCACCTTCAGGGCTGCCAACAGTTGGGTTCGAACCCACTATCTCCCGAATACTGGATACTGACTGCACTTACGCGACTGCAGCTATCAAGCTCGGTTTATTATTATTATTATTATTATTATTATTATTATTATTATTATTATTATTATTAGACGTTTACGGTCATTAGAGACCACAACAAGTAACATTTACACATGTTTAGAAGCTTTCTTTGCTGCCCAGTATCGTTGAATTCTCTCTCTATCAGCCTGTCTCCTTTCTGTTGTCCACTCGCTGTTCTGCTGTTATTCACGAAATCCATTGAAGTTATAGATCTGATGTCGATACTTGATTCTGTTAACAATGTCTTCACGATTTAGTCCTTTTATTTTTTCAGTTCCTTCCTGACTTCCCCGAACCACTTACCACATCTATTAGGTCTAAAATCGAGAATGGTAACATTTTTCTTAGTCAACCGCTTGCCATCCATTCTAAGTACCCAAACCCCTTAGCGCAACAGCCCTGGAAGTGCCTTGGCCTACCAACTGACCGCTGCTAATCCCGAAGGCTTACAGATTACGAGGTGTCGTGTGGTCAGCATGGTGGATGCTCTCGGCCGTTATTCTTGGCTTTCAAGACGGGGATCCATTCTAAATAGGTGGCCATTAAACTTGCGTCGTCGCTTCTTGATGGATTCCATCAGTCGTTCGGGTTTCTGATACAGTTTCTCTCGTCATCGCAACCTTCAATTATTATTATTATTATTATTATTATTATTATTATTATTATTATTATTATTATTATTATTATTATTATTATTATTATTATTATTATTATTATTATTAGTCGTTTCGGTCCCCTATGGCTCATGTGAATCCAACTGTTTTCCTCCTCCAGCTTTAATATTTACCCAGAAACGTCTCATTTTTTCTCGATGTTGTTCCTTCCTTCATGACTTGTTCATGTCTTAAGATTTTCTTGGGAACTCTGGTATTCTTTGAATTTCACCTTAAGGGGGTTATGCTCTCGAATATCGTCATATGTAATCCAGAGTTGTTATAAGTCTCCTTTCACCTCCGTGAACCAGGCTCCTTTGGTTTCCTTTCCTAGAAAGTAGGTGAAGATCTTGTTTGTCAATCTCATTTGACTCATTGGTGCTATATAACCATAACATATAATTCTACTTTTCTGCACCAGATCAGTTATTTTTTCTACGTGGGTGTATTCGTGGTTGTGCCGTCGTCTATATTCGCCGTTTTCAATCATGGTGCCCAAGATGTTTCTCAGAATCTTTCTTTCTTTCTTTCTTTCTTTCTTTCTTTCTTTCTTTCTTTCTTTCTTTCATTTCTAGTTTCCTCTCAAGACCTTTTATTTTCATTGCAGGGTACTCCATTTGGATAACTGCGCAGTAATGTCTAACTTTGACATTTAGCGATATTTATTCTTGTTGTAGATGACTTTTGTTAAGTGGTTTGCTGTCCTCGGAGATATTGACTTCTATCCACTCACGTAGGGATTATTTCCTGTTCTCTTCATATTTCCCTGTCCAAAGTCTAGCTCTCAAGGTGCCAGCTTGATGTAACTTATATTTTTTCTCAAAGGAGATCTTAAGGCCGGCCTTTGCTGCTTGTTTCTGGAGTTCGCTGGTCTGTTCTGTTGCTGTACCCAGGGAATCCAAAAATATCGCGATATCATCTGCGAAGGCTGTCAACTGTCAGTTTAATGTTTCTGTAGCCCAGTCTCCCAACTTTCTAATCCCTTTTTTGTTAATTTCTATCCGCCACTGACGAATTACTTTCTCAAGTACGCTATTGAAGAGCAGAGGCGAGACTCCATCTCCCTGTCATAAAACGGTCCTGGTTTCAAAGGCTTCAGTAAACACTCCCCTGAATTTTTCTCTGAACGTAGCTTTGGTTAGGGTCTGCTGAATGACTGCCCTACTTTTGTTGTCCAAACCTAGTTCTTTTAGGATTTTAAATCGGTCGAATCGATCAACGGAGGCATACGCATTCTTGAAATCAAGGAAGAACTCTTTGTTGCTAAGCCTGAGACATGCAAGGAAAGATTTAAGACTAATGATCTGTTCAGCACGTGAACGTCCTTTCCTGGAACCTCCTTGGTATTCTCCTGATAGTGGATCCAGTTGTTGTTTTAATCTACTATGACGAGCTTTTAAGAGCACCTTGTAGGTTATTGTGAGAAGCGAGATGCCACGGTAGTAGTTTTCATCGACTCTGTCACCTTTCTGATGAAGAGGGTGATTAAGGGCTTAGGTCCATTTATCAGGAAGTTTCTTCGTTTCCAAAATTTCACATACTGGAGAAGTCGCGTATCGATCATATTTTCACACTGAACCTCCTTTGGTAAAATTGCGGAGAGAGGTCTATAGATATAGGCATGGTATTGAAAGAGCTTACGATAGTGAACCCACGGTACCGAAGATGCTTCATATATGATTAGGAAATTAATTAGGTCATACATATAGGTGAGCGCTGAACGTGAATTACAATGAAACGGAGTTTCATTTGCGGACAAATGCTGACAGGATGTTACAGATAGGAAATGAGAAATTATGACATCTATTAAATTCTAAAGGGGCTGACTGGCCGAGGCGGTAAAGGCGTGCTCGGTTCGCCCGGAAGGACGTGGGTTCGAATCCCCGTCAGGAAGTCGTAAAATTTAAGAAACGAGATTTCCACTTCCAGAGGTGCATACGACCCTGAGATTCACTCAGCCTACACCAAAAATGAGTACCAGGTTAATTCCTTGGGGCAAAGGTGGCCGGGCGTAGAGCTAACCACTCTACCCCATCACGTGCCGAGGTTAACAATGGTGGGAGCCTTTACCTTCCACTCCTCCAAGGGCCTTCATGGCCTGTACGGAGGTAACTTTGCTTTGCTAGTAAATTCTAATCTTTGATAGCCTATCAATAATTGCTGCTGATCTCCAAAATTCGTTTGAAACTGAGAGAAGAATAACTAATGGCAGGAGAAAGATTGCGATACTAAATTGGATGTTATGGAGTAGAAGCATTTAAAAATAAACTAAGAAATTCATGTACAATTCCGTGGTGCAGAGTATTTTACTCTAAGGAGCAGAAATATCAACAATTAACGGAGAGCAAGCAAACAAATTATTAGTCACAGCGATAGATTCTTAGAAGAGAGCGGTTCTAAAGTCAAGGTTGGATGAGGTAAGGAACACTGAAATCACAGAAATGATGGTGGTGAAGAAGAATGTGTTGGACGTCACTGAAAAGATAAAAATGATACGTGGAAAGGATGACAGACGATGAGGAAATTGGGGGAAATATAGGGAACAGTGGATGGAACACACACGAAAAGCATGGATTGAAAAGGTTTAAGTGAAGAAGAAGCAGAGGGTAGAGAATTGTGTGCATGCGTTACGGGAAAACTAATATATTGTACACAGTTCCTAACCAATACATGATTATTATTATTATTATTATTATTATTATTATTATTATTATTATTATTATTATTATTATTATTATTATTATTATTATTATTATTATTATTACTATTATTATTATTATTATTATCATTATTATATACTGTCAAAGTATCATTATAATGAGACGTAAGACTGTATGGACAAGGGAACACCAGGACACTAATAGATGCGTTATGCCCGTGTGTATGTGTTCCGCCCTAAGGTGCTACCGATCGATTGAGGTCGTGGAAGTGGGGGGAGGGGGTGCCGCCGCCAGGGAGGAAATTATTTTCGCTTCCGGTGACGGAAACTCATCGCAACTATTATCGTCCCGTGTGATTAATTCCCTTCATATCCGCCAGTGTGCGCTTACGGCGCCACCAGAGATAGTGTGGGTGGCCTCGCGTGCGTGCGTGCGTACACGCGTTCAATTGATTGGACGTCGTCAAAACCGCAGTTTCATGGTTTGTATTACAATGGATACACGGAGGTGTAAATATAATTCATATAATTATCGGTCGTCTGTGTTTACTGAGGGTTGTAGCCTTTTGTCCGTTTAGATTCAATCTTTGTCCCTTCCTCAGGAGATGTAATTTTTTCTTCGCTTTCCCTCACAAATAACTATTGTATTTTACCCAGATGAAGATATATGGAGCGTTCTTCCTAACCCAGATGATACATGACTTCTTTAATTCAGCGGTAAGGGCATAAGTTCGATTCATTTTCAGTAATACATTAAAAGGCTTTAACATCTTCATTAATAATAATAATAATAATAATAATAATAATAATAATAATAATAATAAAATAATAATAATAATAATAATAATAATAATAATAATAATAATAATAATAATAATAATAATAATAATAAAATAATAATAATAATAATAATAATAATAATAATAATAATAATAATAATAATAATAATAATGTTGTTGTTGTTTTTACGTCCCACTAACTACTTTTGAAGGTTTCCGGAGACGCCGAGGTGCTGGGATATTGTTCCACAGGATTTCTTTTACGTCCCAGTAAATCTACCGAAACGAGGTTGACGTATTTGAACGCCTTCAAATACCACCGGAATGAGTCAGGATCGAAAAGATTATATACTATTAATAACATTCGTGTTTATATACCGGGTGTTCAACAGGCTCTTATATTTCATAAGAATACGCAACCCTCCTAACATTGATAGTTCGTAAGGTCAATATTGTTCTGCTTGTTACCGGCATGTCAGCAACGTGAAACGAGGCAGACTTGCACAGGATAAAGGACCATATCGTCGTTGCACCTAGAAGGAATGCTGTAATAATATTTCGGCTTAGAACTCTGGCCAGAAATGTTCTGTCAACTACTGCGTGAACTATATCAACGAATTGTTGTTATAAGTGATAGGCCTATATGTGCTGCGGCTCAGCATTTCTCCCCTTAGCATTGTCACAACGTTATTTCGAGGCGCAACGGCTATCTTCTTCGCAAAATAAAACGACCATTCTACAAATAGGCTACTTATTGCTTGTCTTTATAATACAAATATCCATGTCCCATTACGTTATGACCAGCTACCTAATACGATGCTGGACCACAGTTTCCTGGCACAACGGCGACCACTCGGTGAGGCGTCGATTCAACGAGGTGGCGGAATGTATTCTGGGGTATCTGGTAACACAAGCGCAACAGCTTGACGTTATGAGGTACGAACCCTCTTCTCCAAGTCGAACAACAAATAATGTTCAGTAGGGTTTATATCGGGGATATTTAGGCCACGGCATTAACGAAAATTCACTATCATTTTCCTCGCATCATTCCTTCATAATCCTGGGAAGTGTGGCATAGCGTCCCACCCCACCATCTTTCTGTGGTATACGTCAATGGTTGATGTCGGAGTGTACTAGTCGGGCTGACATGACACTCACAGCATGAAGTGTGACCTGCTACCTGGTAATTGACATATCGACCAAGTCTTCAGTCAGACGGGTGGAAAAAGTTACCATCGTCCCAATAACGAAGTGACAGGAAGAAGCTACAATGCAGATAAGTCCAGCAGGTACACTCGGGTTCAAAAGCAAAATGCTATTTCAATAAAAGAACAGGCCAAGAGATTTTGTATTTAAAAATATTGGTGTTGCCTTATTTAAGTCACGTGAGGAGCATGTCAGCTTATTGAACTTACGACCACTGGGCGAGTTAGCCGTGCGGTTAGGGCCGCGCAGCTGTATCCGGGAGATAGTGGATTCGAACCCCAGTGTCGGCAGCCCTGAATATGGTCTTCCGTGGTTTCCCATTTCAATACCAAGCAAATGCTGGTGTTGAACCTTAATTGAGGCCACGAACGCTTCCTTCCTACTCCTAGGCCTTTCCTATCCCATCGTTGCCATAAGACCTATCTGTGTCGGTGCGATGTAACGTAAATTGTAAAAAAACCTTACGACCCACTAATTATGTTTACAGTTTTGAGGACGCCGAGGTGCTGGAAATGTTGTTCCACCAGAGTTCTTTTACGTGCTGGAAAATATACTGACTCGAGGCCGACGTATTTCAGCACCTTCAAATGCCACTTGAACTGAGCCGGGAAAGACTGGACCATTTGGAGCTCAGAAATCCAGCGCTCTACCGTCTGAACCACTCAGCGTTCTCCTCGCAAATTAATAACACGAGGATTGGGTCCTAAATATCAATTGTGTCTCTTAAGTACGACAAGTTGTAGGTTATTTGTCATTTGTAGAAGTAGAACCTGTCTGATAATATTGGTGTCTATTTTTGTCCTTTTCAGACTTAAAATCCGTTTTTGTCACCGGCTTGAAAGGACATAAAATAGATTGGTTCTAGTTATTCATTATTTATGCAATTCCACGTTTCTATTTTTTTTTTTTTTTGCTATTGGCTTTACGTCACACCGACACAGATAGGTCTTATGGCGAAGATGGGACAGGAAAGGCCTAGGAGTGGGAAGGAAGCGGCCGTGGCCTTAATTAAGGTACAGCCCCAGCATTTGCCTGGTGTGAAAATGGGAGTCCACGGAGAACCATCTTCAGGGCTGCCGACAGTGGGGTTCGAACCCACTATCTCCCGGATGCAAGCTCACAGCTGCGCGACCCTAAAAGCACGGCCAACTCGCCCGGTTTTCTATTATTTTAGCCATGTCTCATTTCGTGCATCACATATTTTATCATTTGATGAACAAGCATTAAAAAAAGCTTATAAATAATTTCGTGTGGCTATTTCTAGCCGAGTGCAGCCCTTGTAAGGCAGACCCTCCGATGAGGGTGTGCGGCATCTGCCATGTGTAGGTAACTGCCTGTTATTGTGGTGGAGGATAGTGTTATGTGTAGTATGTGACTTGCAGGAATGTTGGGGACAGCACAAACACCCAGCCCCCGAGCCATTGTAATTAGCCAATGAAGGTTAAAATCCCCGACCCGGTCTGGAATAGAACCCGGGACTCTCTGAACCGAAGGTCAGTACGCTGACCATTCATCCAACGAGTCAGACAAAAATCTCGTGTCCTCATCCTGAGGTGGTGCAGCTCTTTTCAGGCACACCCCCATTGGTGGTGAGCTGCATGTACCATTTCAACATCATACCAGCCTTCCTACCAATTTTAAATTCCTGCCAGTGCCGGGAATCGAACCCGGGTCTCCGAGGAAGGCAGCTAATAACACTAACCGTTACGCTACGGAGGCGGACACTAAATAAAGCTAAAGCGTACATACCAGTGCACCGTGACCTGGACATGAACATGTGACCATTCAGGCAGTGTTAAATTTCACCATTCCAAGAACGCTGATTGTCTACACCCCAAATACTCCGAGTAGAGGAAGTGAATAGCAGAGAGCGTCGTTTGAATTTTCATTACGTCATGATTATATCCACGCACTGAGTGACTATACTAGGTGTACGAAAAATGTCGCCCAATAATCGCAGGCCTTGATAAAGAGGATCAGAACAGAACCAACCCTCTAACTCACACATCAATAGCCGAGTAGCATTACTTATCACCAAGACGCCGTAGTTCGAATTCCGGTCAGCGCATTTGGGATTTTTGGAATGAAAATCACGTCGCTGTGGTTCAGATTACACATAAAACCGGAGGTCTTGGGGCTATCATCAGGACATAACCAGTCACGTAACACTACAAGCTTGCTTTAGTAATGGAGTTCAGTCCAAACAATGTGATATAGCAGTGATTACAATCCTACATCCGTAAAATATTCTTACACATAATTTGATTGTTATATTGAAAGAGACCAAATAGCCGACAGCATCGTTAACTACACATACCAGTGTAAAGATACAACCCTCCTCATTTCCGCGCTTGTTGAGTAGATTGGCTCAGATAGCAGAACGCAGTCTTTCTGACCTCATCTTGGTAGGTTTGATCCCAGCTCAGTCCGATAGTATTTGAAGGTGTCCAAATATATCTGCTTCGTATCGGTAGATTTACCGGCACATAAATGAAATCCGTAGAGACAATTTCAAGGACATAAATGTTTCCATAAAACCGTAAAAGTAGTTAGCAAAAAGTCAAATATCTTATCCAATCCTGGATGTTGACGACTTAGTCCACTGTGGGCCACTGTTCACGCATCCTGAGCGGGAGTTTACTTGCGGTAGGATGGCGAATCCTCTCCTCCTCTAGCTAACTGCGCGTGGCTGCCTATCCATGTGCTGACCATGACCAATATTGCTTAACTTCGGAGATATCACGGAATCTGGTGTTTCAGCATTGTTACGCCGTTGGCAAAAGTAGTTAGTAGTCCGTTAGTATCCATAGTGATGACCACACATCACCCCGTAAACCTCAGGCCTTCGGTATGAGTAGCGGCCGCTTGGTAGGCCAAGGACCATCAGGGCCGTAACCCAATGGGGTTTATTTTTTCACTTATATAAAGTGGAAGTGGATTCTGCTTACAAACTTTAAGTGGTTGCTCAGGAAAGTTCGTCAAGTATAGTGACATAAGGAACCTTTGGTCATTGCTGACTCACTGATACATTACATTTCCTTCATTATATTTAAAATAAATTGTTTTGTGTATGTTGACACGACATTTCTTTTGTTTTTTCGAACGAAGCCAGTAGCCAGATTGCGAAATGCGATGTAAACATTACGGTCAACAGCAAGTACAGTTAAATGATACTGCAACGAATCAACGTACACAAAGGTAGTTTAAATCGAAATTTTAAAATTTCGTGGCAAAGCCTCCGGGTGTGGCAGCTAATCACACTGACCACTAAACAAACAGGATGGTGGTCAAGTTTCTTTTTTTGCTATTGGCTTTACGTCGCACCGACACAGATATGTCTTATGGCGACGATGGGACAGGAAATGGCTAGGACTGGGAAGGAAGCGGCCGTGGCCTTAATTAAGATACAGCCCCAGCATTTTCCTGGTGTGAAAATGGGAAACCACAGAAAACAATCTTCAGGGCTGTCGACAGTGGGGTTCGAACCTACTCCCGAATACTGGATATTGGCCGCACTTAAGCGACTGCAGCTATCGAGCTCGGTGGTCAAGTTTAATAAAAGAAAGAAATATCGTTACTCAGTAATGGCTCATCAACGACCATGGGTTCCTGATGTTACAATACTTGGCAAAAGAACAACCAATGAAAGTTTCTTGGCAAAGAGTTCACTTACAGGTCTCTAAAAACCGCATAAGTTGTTGGTGGGACGTAAAAACCAATGAAAACTACACGAACCATTTCCACACAGATTATTAGACAAAACTGCATATACGCTATGTTCACGGAGCTGATGGTCAAAATATCTCTAGCTCCTCACGTGAAGTAGCAAGACGGTCGTAGTTAAGCACAAACGTTCTGGAATGTTGACGACAAATAGCATCATGAATATCCGTGAGGGTGCGGGCTAGCCAGTTGCCGACTTGTCTCCACTAGCAGAAAGAATAAATCAGAGAGGGAGCTTGGCCTAACTGGCCACTGTCCAGCTCCTCTTCTGATGTACAATGTGGAGCTCAGACAACAGTGTTTATGAGCTTTGTACGAAGTTTCGTTATTTCTAGTAAATTACATGAATAGTGACCCCTGGAGAGAACATTGGCCTACTGCTTCTTAGAGCTCATTAATAGTCGTGACATCCTCCCCCAGATTCAGAAAATTACCACTGAAAATGTTCCCTCTATGTTTCTGTTCATAATAAATCTGGCAAAACTATTATTATTATTATTATTATTATTATTATTATTATTTTTATTATTATTATTTCTTTATTTTCTTTCTTTCTTTCTTTCTTTCTTTCTTTCATTTTTTTCTTAATCCGTTTACTCCCCAGGGTTGGTTTTTCCTCGGACTCAGAGAGGGATCCCACCTCTACCGCTTCAAGGGCAGTGTCCTGGAGCGTGAGACTTTGAGGGCGGGGATACAACTGAAGAGGAGGACCGGTACCTCGCCTCACTGCTATGCCGAACAGGGGCCTTGTGGGGGTATGGGAGGATTGGAAGGAATAGACAAGGAAGAGGAAGGAAAGCGGCCGTGACCTTAAGTTAGGTACCATCGCGGTATTTGCTTGGAAGAGAAGTGAGAAACCACGAGAAACCACTTCGAGGATGGCTGGGGTGGGAATCGAACCCACTATACTCAGTTGAACTCCTGAGGCTGAGTGGACCCCCCGCTCTAGCCCTCTTGCAACTTTTAAAATTTCGTGGCAAAGCCGGGAATCGTACCCGGGCCTCCGGGTGTGGCAGCTAATCACACTAACCACTACACCACAGAGGCGGAAAATATTATTATTATTTGTTTGTTGTTGTTATGAATAATATCCATAATGATAATAATCAAGATTTCCCAATTTCCACACATGACTTAGCTACTGGCTTGCTCGCCGTTAGATAGTACCACAGTCTAATATAGACAGTCGCGAAGCTCGGCTTATTTTTTTCATCCATGCGACTGCAGCGCTTCACGTGGCCAGCAAGCTGCCGGTCTTCTGGGATGTGTAAGTTGTATACGTTTTGCGAGGTAAGCGTGAGGTAATTACATTATAAATGATCGGTTTGCTATTAAATTGACATGGTATGTATGAAAGGAGGTGTGTGTGGCGCAATAAATTGCTCAGTTACAAGAAGACACCAGAGCTATCATTCTTTAGGCTTTCTAAAGATCCTGAACATTAAATCCTTAATTACTGTTTACATTATCGGATAAGAGAACAATATTGTGAAGATTCAGAAATTTAACTTCAGATAAGTAGGCATTTCGTTCATCACTGATTCAGGAATGTAACTCATAGTGAAATCCATCCTATTATATGAACTTAAATAACGTTTTAACACAACCGTAACCTCTAACACGTAGCGGTGTTTTGATTTTCAATGTGTAGAAAATTGCTTATCGCCTCTGTGTAGTGGTTAGTGTAATTAGCTACCACCACCCGGAGGCAATGGTTTGATTCCCGGCTCTACCACGAAATTTGAAAAAGTGGTACGAGGGCTGGAACGGGGTCCATTCATCCTTGAGAGGTTAACTGAGTAGAAGGGAGTTCGATTCCCACCTCAACCATCTTCGAAGTCGTTTTCCGTGGTTTCCCACTTGTCCAGACAAATGCCGGGATGGTTCGTAAGTTAAGGCCACGGTCGCTTCCTTCCATCTCCCTTGTCTATCCCTTCCAATCTTTCCATCCCCCACAAGGCCCCTCTTCAGCATAGCAGGTGAGGCTGCCTGAGCGAGCTACTGACCCTCCTCCCCAGTTGTATCCCCCAAACCAAAGTCTCACGCTCCAGGACACTGCCCTAGAGGCGGTACAGGTGGGATCCCTCACTCAGTCCGAAGGAAAAACCAACCCTGGAGGGTAAACGGATTAAGAAAGGAAGAAAGGCAAGAAAATTGCTTGTAAATAGTAGGGGGGATGATTTATTGAAGAAAAATGTGAACTATTTGTACAATAACATCACGTTATGTTCCAATCATTTTGCAGACAGCCAGTTTATGACAGCAAAGAAAAAGAAATTAGTATGGAATCTCCGCAGATTTCTTCGAACCGAAAGCCCGTCTCAAAGGAGCACAGCACACAGTCATACGTAGCACCGACTCAGATAGGTCTTATGGCAACAGTGGGATAGGAAAGGGCTTGGAGCGAGAAGGAAGAAACCATGGCCTTAATTAAGGTACAGACTGTTTTGACAATGGGAAACTACGGAAACCCATCTTCAGGGCTGGCGACAGTGGAGTTCGAACCCACTATCTCCGAAATGTAAGCTAATAAGCCGCCCAGCCACTTGCACGTTTGTCAGAGGAGCCGAGAGAACATGGGCTGTATGCTCACTAACTTCGATGTAGTAAACTATTAATTCCCTAATGTTAATACTTGATTTTCCACATTAATGCCGTGAAGGTACTAAGTCATTAGTGTTGAAATTATTTGTGAAACTAAGATTAGATTACCTTGTGATATTTTGCAATGAAAGTTTTCAGTGTCATAAAACAAAAAAGCTCAAAATCCAGCCATTTAGGTTCCTGAGATGTTTGAATATTGTTTGAATTGTTTTATAGTTCACTACTATTTTTATGATTTATGTGAAATTACCAAATTCAGTTCAATAATAGGATTTCGAAAATGGCTAAGACCTTAACTACAGTGGTATGATCAGTTGTTCCTTCGAAAATAAACTATTGTTGTTTTCCTTCGGTATTATTACCACGCTGTAGTCTAGTGTATCAACGTATTTTATTAAAATGTACGATTAATATAGTTGTCGAGGTAGTTACAGTTTATAATTTACGTGGGAAAGTGCATTCAGCTGTTGGGTAAAGAACTGTTCCGAACAGTTAGAGCTTGCTGGCCGCTACGAGCGCTAGTGTCGTTCCGCCTGACAACAGGATGCCATTTCATTACTAAGGAGCTTCGCGACTGTGTATATTAGACTGTGATAGTACTTCAATTGTGAGGATTTCGAATTAAGATTAATAGTCGTGCAATATTCCAGGTTTGCCTGCCCGTCTATTGACATGCCACTGAAGAGGTCTTCTAAAGCCTTTCTTACTTCAAATTCACCATAGGATCTGAAGAGTTTTGGAGACAAAATGCTATCTTGCCATATGCCCTTTCCGATGTTGAAAAAAGTTATATAGTATATAATCATATTATGGTTGTCTATTCTAACAGTTCTACTATATTGATCACACAGTCATTTAGACAGGTAGACACGATGCTTGGGGTCCCTCATTTCTGGTAGCACTTCCTACAGGACTGCTCCAATGAACGGTGTGAAAACTCCCAGTTAATTAAAGATACACACACTGATATTGTTATATCTTTTTAAAATTCTATTTGTTCGGGGCGTCGACCCACAGTGATCTTTTGCCCCTACTTGCACCATATGATATGAATCTGCGTGTAATTAGAATTGCGGAAGTGTATAGTGAAGAATGTGAGGAAAGGAACGTTAAGGACGACACAAACACCCAGACCCCAGGCCAGGGATATTAATTATTTACAATTAAAAACCCCTGACCCGGCCGGGAATCGAACCTGGAGCCGCCGAGTGACAGGTGAACGCGTTGCCCCCTACATCGCGGGGCCAGACTATTATTATACCACTCATTCATATTTTCACATGAACTACTGAGAGATTTACATTAGACGTCCCAACGTCGCTTAAATGAAACAACTTATACTGTAGATCTCACTGGGCAATAAGAGGAATAACTGTGAATGAGCACCTTCCCTTTCGTTAGTCAGGAGACATAGCGACCACGAGTGTCGTGTAGGCTTACAGTGATGGAGGTTTGGTGCGTTGTTTTAATTGTTTGTAATGTTGTTTCTTCTGCATGTTTCTTATTTTCTTTGCCGGCTGCACGGTCAAGGGATAGCAAGCCTGCTTCTTATCTCGAGGCCCCGAATTCAGTTCTCCGCGGTCAGGGATTTTTACGTGGATTTGAGGGCTAGATCGGGGTCAGCTCACCCTAAGTGAGAACAAGTGACTAACTATCTGACTGTGAGATGGCGTCACCGGCCTAGCAATCTGTGACTAACTCCCAAGAGGATTTGTTACGGTGACCACGCATCACTTCGTAATCTGCAGACCTTCGGGCTGAGAAGCTGCCACTAGTTAGACCACGACTCGTCAGGGCTGTAGCACTATGGTGGGGGGGGGGGGGATTGTTAATTTATTTCAGAGTTGAGTTTCCTTCTGTGTAATTTTGTCATGTAACAAAAGTAAAGAAATCAACATACCAAGGTAAGTAAAAAATAGCCTAATCATTTCCTGGTTTATTGCTCAGAAACAAAGAAATAGAGCTCGCTCCATCTTGCGTATCCGATGATTTGTATTCACACCGATAGATTGCGTACGGGTGCACAAGTCGTTCAGCCAAAATCTTGGCACAGTGACTGCTGCCAAACGGCGGAAGTATTGAAGGAGTGGTGACGGGAGAACGTCCGTATAGTGATCCGTTCTCTGAGGGGACAAACTTGCAACTTGTCAACATTTGCGGAAGGACTGTGATTGCATATAGAGAGAATATAATGTGCAGAGAACTTGCAGAGCATAGACCGACTGAAAGAAGAAAAGTAGAGTGGCTGTCGATCAACATCAGAGGCACTCTTTAATACATTGATGAGATAGTACGGTAGAACAGACATGAGACACCGAATCAGTTAGGCGTGTTAAACGAACAAGACGCAATTTTCTCTCATAAAGGAAAGGAGACAACTCTTTTTACGCTTAGGTAAATGCTTGAATTACTTTGGTCATGGTATCCAACAAAGCTTTAACTTTAAGGCATGGAAACTTTAAAAATGAAATATTTTTATTTTGTCATTTATTTTATTCTTTACTTCATCATAAATTTAAGGTTATTTATTTCTATGCACGTAGTAGAGTCATCAAGTTCGTGGACTGGTCGTCTAATGTCGCTGTGGTGCACTAGAGTACAGGATGTTGCCGTGACAGTTCTTCGCTAGTCACAACAAGAGGCAATTGAGTGCATACAGTATAAGCAGAACTGCGGTCTCAGTTGCGTAGGGTAGTTGAATGTCATCGACGAAACTTGAGAATGTCGTAGTTTGAGCAACGAGTAAATTTCATGTTCTGCCAAAAATGAGTCAAATCCGCTAGCGAAACGTTTGAGATGATCAAGTCGAAATCGCCTGGGTCACCACGACAGGTAAAATACCTAAAAAAGCAGGTCAGAAGTCTATGTGACGCTTGCACTGTTAACGCCATTCCACGAACATGTTGACTGTAGTACGTACATAGGTGTACACTGTGTTGCCTACACTGTTACCGCCAGTCCAAGAAGTTGTTGACTGTAGTGGAGGAGTGTACGCCGTATTGCCTACATAGTAGGCGCCAGTACGTGAATTTATCGACTGTAGTAGTATATTCACTTATTATTTCCTTATTTTAACTTTAAAACTATTTCAACCAGCAGTTATTAAATACAGGGTAGTGGTATGAGAAGTATGAGACCGAGTTCAGCGATTACATGAATGTTTCTAGCACACGTTAAATCTATAATTCTTCAGATCGCTGCGCACTTAATTATGATCCTGCAGAGCTCCTTTTAGTCAAATTTTATTCGGAATTTAGTCGTCTTATCCATGGTGGAGCAAACGGACGTTTGCCCTTGGTTTGTTGTGGTCAAAGTTGGGCGTTATGAAAATCTGTCGAAAATGTCACAAAATATTTTTTCAAAGAGATGTCCATCGCTAACGGCTTCACCAACTGAAATGATTTTAAATCGTTTCATAGAGTATTATATAGGCGTCCGAACTAAACTTTGTTTTTCGACATTGGCTTGAAGGTTCCGAAGTTATAACGATTACTCTTGGGCGCGGTACCGCCAAAATGGGGTCTTATTTGGCGGCCATCTTGTTTTGACGGGTGACGTCACAGAATTTTTCTTTTGTTTAAAATTGTAAAAATTGTATTTTAAGAGTTCTTGTTTGCAACGATATATTCACAATGGTGATATCGTTAACAGACACGGAGATACAGCGTTTCAAAATAACGTCACGTTTTGTGACGGGCCTTTCAGCACTAGTACACGCCCAGCGTCGGATCGAAAACAAAGATTTTTCACGTTAAAACAAAGTACTGGTGCCAAAATAAAGCAGTGTTCTTTATATTGACCTGTCTTTACCAGTTCACCTACCAAACTTTACCTTAGTACTGTATATATAAGATACTCTTGCAAGATCCTCGTGTGAGTAGAAATATGAGTGAGTGACCTCTACGTTCTACAAGACAACAGAGCGGGCTATACTCCCCATTATAGCTGCAGTCGCTTAAGTGTGGCCAGTATCCAGTATTCGGGAGATAGTAGGTTCGAACCCCACTGTCGGCAGCCCTGAAAATGGTTTTCCGTGGTTTCCCATTTTCATACCAGGCAAATGCTGGGGCTGTACCTTAATTAAGGCCACGGCCGCATCCTTCCCACTCCTAGCCCTTTCCCGTCCCATCGTCGCCATAAGACCTATTCGTGTCGGTGCAACGTAAAGCAAATAGCAAAAAATATATATATACTCCCCATTCTTACTGCTTTCCCCATTAGGTTTGTTCTTGGTTGGTGCGACCAGAACCAAGGTTACTCATAATAAAACCTCAAACATCATAACACATATCATTACCTACTAATGTAAGGGGCTTGTTTTGTTTGAAAAGGAATGAGCTGTATACTTTTTGGAACAATATACACAGTATTTATGATTAAGAACAAATACATGTATCTATATTTACCATGTAAATGCTGCAACAAAGCTGTCAAATTATCGAAAAAATGAGCCTCTACCTTTTCATATTTGTGTTCGAGTAATCTACTAAAGGTAAGCACACAACGCTTATGTGAGTTGCGTATATTTATTCTGTTAAGTAGATATTTGTTTCCCGAATCACTCGGACTCGCGATAAGAACAGTAGCGTGTCGGCGGGCAAACATGTTAATGAGTTTGTCTTCTAATGTTACTCTCTCTTTCTCTCTCTGTGTCACATTAGCGACAGGCAAGGGACTGGCCTTCGTCACTTGACAGTATAATATGGTAGTGTTGGACATTTATATTCGTTACTATCCACCACACTAGGATTACAGACTACTCTTACACGAGCTTTCCTACTTGAACGGCGTAAGCGATTCTCTTTCCAAGATAGTGTGTGCGATCTTGGGTGAAATCAGTGTCCTCTTTTGGGCTTTAAAGGTGACATCATTATGTCGGTGGTTTCCTGCTGCACGGTAAGGATCCCCTGTGGAACAATATTCCTATACACATGAGTTTTTATAATAATAATAATAATAATAATAATAATAATAATAATAATAATAATAATAATAATAATAATAATAATAATAATAATAATTTCACAAATTTAGTTATATCGCACCGACACAGATGGGTGGTTGAAATGATACATGCAGTTTACCTCCATTTGGGGTGGGGGGGGGGTGCCTGAAAGAGAGTTGCGCCACCTCGAGATGAGTACACGAGTTTACTTCTTTTTACTAAAATGGTCAATAAAATGCCCTTATATTTATGGAAAAATGCTATAAAATAAGTAAAAATTGTTTTTAAAATAAATTTGACCGAAATGAATTCTGATGACTGTAACAATGATTTTACGAGTAATATGTCTCTGTTCTGTTATAGAAATAATTATCTCCTAATTTATTTGGATGTATATATATATATGGACATAATGATTTGTTGGATGTAGTGTTAGCAGTTTGTCCCTAAAAGAACCTGGGAATACAGCTTTCGGATATCTTTCTCACTTAATGCGGGTTTTTTTTTTGCTTTACGTCGCACCGACATAGATAGGTCTTATGGTGACGATGGGACAGGTAAGGGCTAGGAGTGGGAAGGAAGCGGCCGTGGCCTTAATTAAGGTACAGCCCCAGCATTTGCCTGGTGTGAAAATGGGAAACCACGGAAAACCATTTTCAGGGCTGCCGACAGTGGGGTTCGAACCTACTGTCTCCAGAATACTGGATACTGGCCGCACTTAAGCGATTGCAGCTATCGAGCTCGGTATGCGTTGTTGTACAGCAACCTTCCTTTACGCACTCACTTTTAACACTGCACAAAATTTGCAAAAAAACAAAAAAAAAAAACACCCATTTGTTGTAAACATGTATTTTCCACATTTATTCACTAGCTGAATTAAAAGTGCCGCCTCTGTGGTGTAGTGGTTAGCGTGATTAGCTGCCACCCCCGGAGGTCCGGGTTCGATTCCCGTCTCTGCCACGAAATTTGAACAGTGGTACGAGGGCTGGAACGGGGTCCACTCAGCCTCGGGAGGTCAACTGAGTAGAGGTGGGTTCGATTCCCACCTCAGCCATCCTCGAAGTGGTTTTCCGTGGTTTCCCACTTCACCTCCAGGCGAATGCCGGGATGGTACCTAACTTAAGGCCACGGCCGCTTCCTTCCCTCATCCTTGCCTATCCCTTCCAATCTTCCCCATCCCCCTACAAGGCCCCTGTTCATCATAGCAGGTGAGGCCACCTGGCCGAGGTACTGGTCATACTCCCCAGTTGTATCCCATGACCAAGAGTCTGAAGCTCCAGGACACTGCCCTTGAGGCGGTAGAGGTGGGATCCCTCGCTGAGTCCGAGGGAAAAGCCGAACCTGGAGGGTAAACAGATGATGATGATGATGATGAATTAAAAGTACCCCTTTTGGTGGTTTCACTTTTGGCATTTTTCTTGCACAGAACTACACTGCCGGAAAAAATACACTTGCACCATCCTCAAAGACTGTGTTCAGTGGCACCAGAGTATAATATGTGCATACTAAGGGTTGCTGTGTTAGTGATTCACTTGTCACGGACATCAGCGATCAAAGGGCTGTCCGTGCGCACTCTGTTTTGACTACGTGCTTCTGTTGAACAACTGCAGCCATTTGAACGGGGTCACATTGTGGGCCTTCGGAAAGCTGGATGGACTTATCGACGGATATTGGTGGTGTGTTGCTGCTTTCAGTAGAAGTCAGTGGAACATTCCAAGACCCGTAAACCAGGCTCCGGACGTCACGATCGATGCATTGTGCGAGCAGCGGTGGCCGAACGAACATAATCTAGGAACGAAATCCGGTCGCATGTTAGACCTGCTGTGTCACCAAGGACCTCTGGAAACCATCTGCTTGCAGTAGGATTACGATCACGCGTGCTTCTGGCCAGGTTACTACTGACACCACGGCACCGCCAAACACGCCTACTCAGGTGTCCCGAAATAGTCGACTGGAGAGGGGAATGTGACTCTGTTGTCTTCAGTGACGAGAGGAGGTTCTATCTGTATGCAAGTAAAATGAAATGGCGTATGGCTTTTAGTGCCGGGAGTGTTCGAGGACATATTCGGCTCGCCAGGTGCAGGTCTTTCGATTTCACTCCCGTAGGCGACCTGCGCGTCGTGATGAGGATGAAATGACGATGAAGACAACACACACACCCAGCCCCTGTGCCATTAACCAATGATGGTTAAAATTCCCGACCCTGCCAGGAATCCAGCCCGGGACCTCTGTGACCAAAGGCCAGCACGCTAACCATTTAGCCATGGAGCCGGACTGTATGCAAGTGATGGACGTATACGTGTGCGGCGTAGACCTGGTGAGTGGCCTATTCCAGAGTCGTTCGCCCACGAAAATCAGGTCCCACCCCAGGCTTCATGGTGTGTGTGTGTGTGTGTGTGTGTGTGTGTGTGTGTGTGTGTGTGTGTGTGTTGACCTCAGACCTCCCGGGGCTGAGTGGACCCCGTTCCAGTCCTCGTACCACATTTCAGATTTCGTGGCAGAGCCGGCAATCGAACCCGGGCCTCCAGAGGTGACACCTAATCACACTAACCACTACACCACAGAGGCGGACATTATTTTATTCTCTTGTCAAATTCGTTCATCATGATCTTAGCAGAGAGAAAACTACTTTGTTGAACCACGCTGTTTTCTGAGCTAGACGTACTGCGACATTATTATTATTATTATTATTATTATTATTATTATTATTATTATTATTATTTATTTTCTTAATCTGTTTACCCTATAGGATTGGTTTTTCCCTCGGACTCCGCGAGGGATCCTACCCCTCTACCACCTCAAGAGCAATGTCCTGGTGCGTGAGACATGATGATGGATATACAGCGATGGATAGGAGAAGGGATAGAATAGCAGATCTTACTTGACCATGTGATATGGTACATGGAGGGAGATTTTGGAGCCTATATACATCCACGGCAAGAGCTGAAAGGATCTATCTGTCTGTCTCTCTGTCGATTCTATCATTACATCGGAGGAGGACTGTACGTCTTTCTTTTACATCGGAGAATGTCTTGACAACGGAGAAGGTCTTAACTGCTGAAGGTCTTAACTTAGTTCACTTCGTATCTGAGTAGAGCACTACTAAAATTTACTCTCATTGAGTCCTGGTTATCTCAATGACGAGAGATAAATCAACGAGAGACCGGTTTTGACTTATATCGAATGGGAGATATCTTTGTCATGTATTTAGTTACGCTACACTTCTGTAATACGGAAGAACATAAGTTTATTCTCTCCATGAACGTAACCCAAGGAGGTTTTGATATTGATATTAGGGCTCATTACAACATTATGTAATGAGTATCATAGGAAGTGTTAAAGTCAGGAAAGTCTTAGCCCAATTAGTGGGCTATGCGTGAATCAGAAATAGGTCTGGTACCCACAACAAGGGATGACAACCTGTACGAGAGGACCATCAAGCATCAGCTGCTATATCGAACGTGTCCAGATAACAGAATCTACAAATAGTGAGCTAATGGAATAAATCACTGGAAATCTCCACGTAACAGTTCATTTTCTTACATTTTTCATTCAATTTTTCTTTTGTTTCCGTAAGTTCAGTTTTCGTAAATACGCCGTCACGGTTTTCATCCTAATAAATTGTTATTTTAATTGGTACTCTCTGAAATTCTTATTAATTATCCTTAATTTCCACGTTAATGTGTACTTAATGGTTAGTGTTCTATCACCCCACCTCTGGGAATATTGAGAGTCTCATTACCTATGAGTATTGTTGTACCGGTAAGTACTCCCTCCCCGTTCATTCAAATCAAGCGCCTTGAAGAATGCCATCTTAAGTCTAAGGTTTGCAACAGCAAATGCGAGAAGTTTGGACTTTTCTCTACAGATAACTCTATCAAGAAAAAACTGATGACTGAGCTCGATAGCTGCAGTCGCTTTAGTGCGGCCAGTATCCAGTAATCGGGAGATAGTGGGTTCGAACCCCACTGTCGGCAGCCCTGAAGATGGTTTTCCGTCGTTTCCCATTTTCACACCAGGCAAATGCCGGGGCTGTACCTGAATTAAGGCCAAGGCCGATTCATTCCCATTCCTAGACCTTTCATATCCCATCATCGCCACAAGACCTCTCTATGTCAGTGCGACGTAAATTAAATAGCAAAAAAAAAACCACCCTGATGTTGTGCCCTCTGGTGTGAAGAGAAACTAGTAAATTTCTAAAGTATTTTTTATGTGAAGGTTTACTAACTTACTCTGAGTTGATTATTCCTTGTTTTTGGCATGTTAAAATTTATAACACTTCTATCTTTTCCCGCCAACTTAAGAGGTGGGCCAGTAGAAAATGTTGTATATTTAGTTTTTAGCCAATCACCTGTATCTTGTATCTATTTAATTACCGAATGGGAATTGGGGTGTGACGGGCCTTAGCCCAGAGTTTTCTGGAACCTTCCTCTCGGGTATAAAAGCTTGCACAGTTCGAGCCAAGTTGTCTTTTGATCGTTCCAGTAGACAGAGTGTGTGTTAATAAAGGAGGCGGGGGTGCCTCGCCATCGTCAAGTAGTCCATCAGCTCAAGGTAAAGGCAGTCCTGGTTTAATTAAGTGATAGTCTTTGAAAGCTAGGTCGAGGGGAACGTTTCCGATCTTGAACCATGTAACTTTAATTTTCCGAAATGTAAATTCCAACTATCAAATGTTAATTTCAAACAAGTCCAAATAAATTAGCCTAAATCAGGGAGTAGAGAGTATGATACCCTCTCGTGTTCCCTGTCAACTTGATTTTGAGGTGACTGTGATTTTGTAACAATTTGTAACATTTGTAACTTAAATATTTTCTCCATCTAGTCACCTCAGTAGCATAGAATAAGCCTCTGTAACTCCGGGCACTAAGCCCAAATAGGGTTTTAACCTTTCATTTAAATTTTCAAGGAGCGTAGGTGTCTGCCTCCTCACAAAGTTGATATTTGGGCCAGTAACTTAAATCTGTTCTTTTTCACAAAGGCCTGGTAGGATGGGTACTCGATACCCCTGTAAAAACATTTTTCACTCCTTTTACGTTAAGATGTAGACTGTTGAGCATCTAAGACAGCAAATATTGTCTGAATGGTAAAATGTAGGTTGTGCATTTGGTAGGCCTGGATATTTATGAAAAAGTAAATTTGATAGAGCAATAGAGTAATAGTTGAATGGTGCCTTTGGAAGGCTGTAATGTTATAGGAGTCTCCTAGACAAACTTGTAGAGCAAGGAGGCTCTTACCTTGGTGTAAAGGGAATTGGGAGATGAGTCTCCTTGACTGCTTTTGGAAGGAGACGCAGCGCATTTGGAGAATGTACAATTAGGGAGCTGCAAGATCAGGTTCGCTAATGTGTTATTAGATGATTGTATACTAGCTGTATACAAATATTTTGCTACCGGAAACTGTAAAGTCTAACTTTTGAAAATAAGAAGAAAATAGCAAAGAAATGAGACTCAAATTTTAAGTTTTAATTAATCTTTCGATTGTCTCAGATCGACCCATTCATTCCCGCACCATCTTCCACCTCTATGATCCACGAAATCCCGGTAACAATTATTATTATTATCATCAACTATCGCCGTCAAGTCATAAGTTTGAAGGCTGGCACTCATGTGATTACATTTATAGAGAAGTAAATGGACGAGTATATATTCATATTAAAATCAAGGTGACGCGCCACGTCACATACTGTCGCACATCTAAGAGCAAGACTGGGTACGTCACAACGATACCGTTTTCTAGTGACCGATGACCTGTATGTTAGGCCCCTTTAAACAACAAGCATCATCATCGTGCCGTTTTCGTATAGGCCGTATAGTCCAGCTGGCATCGCCACGGAAATGAAAACAGAAGGTAACACGCATAATTCAGACGGCTTGAAATTCTATCCAGTGCAGTATGCATTAGAATGTTTAATTATTCACTTTCCTTGTAAAATGTTTCTAGATTAATATGTAGATAATATATTTCTACCTTCCTCTTTCTTTCTCATACCCCCCGGGGCCGGATTTTCTCTCGAACTCAGCCAGGGAACCAACCTCTACCGTCTTAAGGGCAGTGTCTTGGAGCGCGGGACTTTGGGTAGGGGGGATAAAAGTTGGAAGGAGGATGAGTACACCGATCAGGCGATCACACCTGCTGTACTGAACAGGGTCCTTGTGGTGGGATGGGAAGATTGGATGGCACAGGCAAGGAAGAGGGAAGGAGGTTGCCGTGGCCCTAAGTTAGGTACCAATCCGGCATTTGCCTGGAGGAGGGTGGTAAACCATGGAAAACCGCTTCGAGGATGGCTAATGTGGGTTCATACATACTGATCGCGCAAATTTCGAAGTAAAAAATTTCTCCTTTGCAAGAGAAGCCATGCCAGCATATGCATTGCTGCAGGAGAATGAAGAACACGGAAAACCATTCCAATGACAGCCGACAGTAGGGACAAGTCCCTCCGCCTCCCGAATGTACAACTACAAGCTTAGCCAAAAGTAGCTGCTGTGAAGTCGAAGCATATTCTACTCGGTCTACGATTTGTAGCGGCCTAATAACAATATTGCGCTAGTAACTGGGCTGTTAGTAGTAGCAGTAGTTGCTGTTATTGTTCAACCACCACTAATTTAGCTATTCTCCTCGCTTTAATACTTCTTCTCTTTCTCCTTCTTCTGATTACCCTCCTGGGACGGTTTTTCCCTCGGACTCACCGAGGGATCCCAA
The DNA here is from genome assembly GCF_040414725.1 of Anabrus simplex. Classification (NCBI taxonomy): domain Eukaryota; kingdom Metazoa; phylum Arthropoda; class Insecta; order Orthoptera; family Tettigoniidae; genus Anabrus; species Anabrus simplex. The sequence continues at coordinate 265,568,080 of NC_090265.1, read as the reverse complement.
CTCTACTGCCTCAAGGTCAGTGTTCTGGAGTTTAAGAGCCTGGGTCGAGGGATACAACTGGGGAGGATGACCAATACTTCACCCAGGCGGCCTCACCTGCTACGCTGAACAGGGGCCTTGCGGAGGATGGGAGATTGGAAGGGACAGGCAAGCAATAGGGAAGGAAGCGGCCGTGACCTTAAGTTAAGTACCATCCCGGCATTTGCCTGGAGGAGAAGTGGGAAACCACGGATAACCACTTCCGGGATGGCTGAGGTGTGACTCGAACCCACCTCTACTCAGTTGACTCCACTAGGCTGAGGGGATCCCGTTCCAAACCACGAACCACTTTTCAAATTTCGTGGTAGAGCCGGGATTTGAACCCGGGACGCTTAGATACAACCCGTGTATAATCCTTCTTCACTTCATGGGTTTTATTTTCGAAAATACCGAGCTCGATAGCTGCATTCGCTTAAGTGCGGTCAGTGTCCAGTAATCGGGAGATAGTGGGTTCGAACCCCAGTATCGGCAGACCTAAAGATGGTTTTCCGTGGTTTCCCATTTTCACACCAGGCGTTTGCTGGGTCTGCACCTTATTTAAGGCCACGGCCGCTTCCTTCCCATTCCTAGGCCTTTCCTATCACATCGTCGCCATTATACATATCTGTGTCGGTGCGAAATAAAGCACAATTATAGCAACAAAAAAAACGTTCGAAAATTACAAAAAGAAACAGGGTCCTCACTACACTGATTACAGAACATACTGAGCGTAGTCCCTTTGGCGCAGAGGAAAGCGCGTTGGACTTCTAATCCGAAGGTCGTGGGTTCGATCCCCACAAGGGACGGTCATTTTAAGCAAGAAGAGCACATAAATACCTTCTATAGTGTAAGAGTAAAGTCATGTAAACTCGTTCCGCTTCCACGTGATCCAAGTTTACAATTTTAAACGGCCACGTTGGAATACCTCACTCAAATATGGAACAATTGCAAATAACTTGAAATGTCCGTGAATTGTGTAGGCACTTGGATTATGAAAAAAGGAGAAATCGCAAAATGACGTCCTTCATTCTGTTTTGACGCAGTCTTTGTTTGACGTATATATACTGTATGTTGCCGATATTTTGAATACTATCGTAACTGCCTGAAGAGACTCAAAAGTGACATCACGTTATTCGATATATCAGCAACTTGCACATAATGTACATGAAGTTCAATAGACTGGAAGCTTTAACTCAAATGGTATGTTAGTTTGTATTGTCCTACAAATGAATGGAGAACGGGGTCTGGCATCTAATCACAGGAACCAGTACACCGCTTAGACGGTTCCTGTATTACTTTTATTATTATTTCATACGTAAACCCTCCAGGGTCGGGTTCCCCGGACTCAGCGAGGGACCACACGTCTACCCCCTCAGAGCAGTGTCCTGCTATGCTGAACAGGGCCTTATTGGGGATGGGAAGAATAGAATGGATAGACAAGGAAGAGGGAAGGAAGCTTTTTGGATCTTGCCTTTCATCGCACCGACACAGATAGATTTTATGGTGACGATGGGATAGGAAAGGGTTAGGAGTGGATAGGAAGCGGTCGTTGCTTTCAATAAGACACAGCCCCAGCATTTGCCTGGTGTGAAAATGGGAAACCAAGGGAAACTATCTTCAGGGCTGCCGACAGTGTGATTCGAACTCACTTATCTCCCGGATGCAAGCTCACAACCGCGCGCCCTTAACCGCACTGCCAACTCGCCCGGTAGGGAAGGAAGCAGTCGTGCCCTTAAGTTAGGAATCATCCCGGGATTTGCTTGGAGGAGAAGTGGGTAACCACGGAAACTCACTTCGAGGATGATTGAGAAGGGATCGGAGACCCTCTTGTCAGTTGACCTCCCGAGGCTGAGGAGCCCCTGTTCCAGCCCTCGTACCACTTTTCAGATTCCTTGGCAGAGCCGGGAAACGAAGCCAGCCTCTAGGGGGTGGCAGCTAATCACACTAACCACTACACCAAAACGGTGATTAATAATAATAATAATAATAATAATAATAATAATAATAATAATAATAATAATAATAATTGTACCGGGCGGTACACCTCCACGACGCAAATTCTAATATTGCGCCAGTCGAAACTCCTCTACTGGAGAACGCCTGAACTTTAACAAACTATATTAATTCAATGGTTTCTTGAAAGATGTCACCACAGTAAATTTGGTAATTTTGCAGTGTGTGAACGGTGTCTATTTCGACTTGTGTTTGTTTCCTCCGGATCAAGAAATTTGGACGTTTTCTAACAGATGTCTCTATAAAAACTATAATAACGCACTCTGGTGTAAAGGAATGACCTGTCCTGAAGAAATTTAACATTCATAACTTTGGTTTTGCTAAATTTTGTTCTGTAGTTTGGGAGTTTGCAATGTTAATCCTTTCTTTCCGCCAGTTTTGAAATTAGCCAATCCCGAATTTCTTAAATTAATTTTCGGAAAATCGGGGCTTTCTTCCCCAACCTGCTCTGTAACTGTGTTCTCTAACCAATAAACTGCTGTGGGTGTGTCCTATCATTCATGAAAGGTCTCGAATTTTCCGCGAGGGTATATAAACTGCTGATTTTCTGGTCTCCTCGCCACTTCAGTAACATCTCTCCTAGTGTAGCAGGGGGCGGGAAGCGCCTCTTTCTTCGGGCAGCAGTTCATCCATAAGGTAATGGCCATTTAATAACATTTCTCGCTAGCTCAGCAGTTTAACCCTCGGGGCAGGTTCGAAACTTTTCTCCTGTAACCTATCTTTAAAATGTAATAGACACTTGGTAAAACTTCGTCTCCTTAACTATAAATTGGGATAGAGAGTGTTAAACCCTCTCGAGCTCCCACTCCTATTGTTTCGAGGTGACTTTGTTTTCCCAACCGTTTCTTCCTTTCTTAATGTAATTAAGTCTTCTTATACTAGTCACCTCTTTAGTATGGGATTAGCCCTGGTGTATGCGCCCTAGTGCCAAGTAGGTTTTAAAAGAGTATTAGGAGTGCAAGTTACGCCTCCAGTCAAGTTGGTATTTTGGGCCATGTAATTTACCTGCTTCTTTACTGAACAGGCCCAGTAGGTTGGTGTGCTTTGAGGTCAGTTTGAAGTATAGTTTGTTGTGGCATTTGATGGGCTTGAATCTTGAGAGCGGGTTTGCTCTTTCTTAAATTTGGTTTCTGTGTGCCTCGAGGAGGCTTAATATGGTAATCAGGAGCCAGTGCTCCTTAGCATGATTGGGGTTTCCTGCCCCTTTGTTTGAACTTGGTATATAGGTAAAGTTGGGCTTATAGATCAAGGTTCGTGAGTGTCGGGCTCGAATCCCAAATTTTGTAATGAACTAAAATTGTACTTTCTTAATTTGTTGATCTACTACTTGGTACCTGTTATATTCTGTTATTTATTTATCTTGAAAAGAAAATATAACCTTTGTTAAAGTTTTAAATTAACTTTAATTTCGTAAGTTGATAATTATTCCCCCCCAGCACCTTCTTTCACCTCTGCTGTTCCACAGATACCTCGGGACAATAATAATAATAATAATAATAATAATAATAATAATAATAATAATAATAATAATAATAATAATAATAATGTCTTCCTCTGTGGTGTAGTGATTAGCTGCTTCACCCGGAGGCCACGATTCGATTCCCGGCTCTGCTACCAAGTATGAAAAGTGGTATGAGGCCTGGAACTGTGTCCTCTCAGCCTCGGGATGTCAACTGAGTCGATGCTGGTTCGATTCCCTCCCCAGTCAACATCGAAATGGTTCTCAATTTGTTCTCTTGACAAATGCCGGGATGGTACATAAGGCTGCGGCCGCTTCCTTCCCTCAACCGTGTGTATGCTTCCCAAACTTTTCATACCCTTACAAGGCCCCTGTTCCTCATAGCAGGTGAGTCCGTCTGGGCGACGGACTGGTCTTCTCCCCGCTTGTATCGCCTGACCCAAAGTCTCACACACTAGGACACTGTCCTTGAGCAATAGAGATGGGGTCCCTCATTGAGTCCGATGGAAAAACCGACCCTGGAAGGTAAACAGATTAAGAAAGGAAGAAAACAATGTCATGAGATGAACGAATTTGAATAGAGAAATATAATATTCCCTGTCATTCCAACTCACATGAGGTGGTAAGTGATTAAATCTACTCACAATCAGTCGTTCTTATCGGGGTATTGTTCTTCAAGTTTGCTTTTATCGTTTAACCTACACTTCTCTTGCTACATATTGGCGAATTCCGTTGTCCCTTTATCGCAGAGGATAGCGCGTTGGACTTCTAATCCAAAGGTCGTGGGTTCGATTCCCACAAGGGACGAGTAATTTTGACAGACAAGTAACTTGACTGGCAGAGTGCAGAGAACGAGATTATTGAGTTCAAGGCAAATCCATCAACGGCCCTGGGTAAAATAAAGCATACGACAGCACCGCAACGCACCCTGTGGGCTGATGTTACAGCTCAATGTAAAGTGAGGAATCGGCTTTTTTGTTATTTCATACATATGGGTTGGTATTTAATAATCGACAGTATCATGCACTTACAGGGGGAACATCACATTTATTCGGGTTCGGGTCGTTTCTGAGGACAAGTCATTACCCCCAAACTATTGTGACCGTTCACAACGTCACCTATAGTATGTCATGATATCCAGGAGATGAAATATGCCGTTTTCCGCGTCATTCTACGATAAAAACTGCCCAAGTCAGAATTTTTCTGCCCGCTCCAGGACTCGAGTTGCAATATCCAGAGTCGCGCGACCCAGCTCTAGTTGCTGGTAATTAGCAGCAAGGCGGTGCAAGAGCGCTTGTACTCGAAACTCTCTCGCTCCCACCGCGAGCGAGATGAAACCATACGCGTTATCACGTGACAAAGAATCTAGGTCACTAACTGAGCCCAGAGAGTAGGTCCAACGTGAAAACTAACATTATACCATGTTTTCCTCGCTCATCCACCACTACCAACTTATCGCGTTCAGCTGTTTTATTTCTGTTAATTTTTATAAATCACAAAATACCCACTGGATAATTAAGCGCAAACATTCATTTGAATCAGGGAATTTTACGCATAATTATGAGACCGAGAAGTGCTCTACTTAACTGACAGAGAGATAACTGCGCTGTAAACAAGGGCGCGTCTTAATGACTAACAGATGTTGGACTCTAGCCGTGCCAGGGAACACAAGGAATCCCCTGTGCTCGTCATCATTCACCGCCAAAAGCTAAAGGATGCTTTTAAGATTGCTTCAGAACCTACGAAGTTATTTTAATAACAGTCACTCAGTGGAGATGGGAATACAAGAGCTACATTTTGATATCCTGTTCGTTACTGTACGTTGCGTATTAACGGACCAATGTGTGAGAAAGGATTGCATTTTTTCCCCCACCCTCAGCATTCGGGTCTCTAGCGTAGCGCGCCTATATATTCATGAGCTGAGAAGGAGACACCAACCAGTGCGTTCTTATTGTAATGCCAGTACGGTAGTATTCCGTCGTGGCTTGTGAGTGAGTCGTTTGTGAAGAAATAATCTTGTGATTTGAGTAGTGTAATACAGTGATTCATTAAATTCTGTGAGTATGTGGAAATAATCACCCTCTGAGTGAGATGTTAGCGTGTACAGTGTGCCGCAAATTAATAAATAGGAACGGTACGAAACCGTAATAACTGATACCCGTGTGTAAAAAAGGTCGTACATCAAGCCTCCTATGTGTCTAAGTTAATACGGCTCAGTTAACACACATAGTGACGTACTTAGCGAAGTAGGTGGAGCGTACGTGCTTGATATCAATATGAATTACCAAGAAAGTCAGTGAACAGCTCAGTTAGACCTGATTGAGGACAGCGCCACGTTAAAATAACCCGCAGTACAGTGAGAGCTCGACTTACGGCTAAGTGCATTAGAACAGGCCTGAACAAGTGTCATGAATACGAGAATGCTAATACATTAGTGGCCTAACCACTGTCGTTTCTAGGGAAACTAGTGAAATTTCTGGGCCTATAATCGCTGCCTACAAGAGTAATAGATAAATGAGAAGGGATTAATGTCGGGCTTCTGGGACATTACCGACATTAGGTTGGAATGCTCGTGCTATTGAGCAAATCCAACCATATGTTCAAATTGTGGTGTGTGATAAACTAACGTATTCACTTGAGATAATTTCCCCTCATTTACATGTCTACGTGAACGCCGGAGTGAACGCCGACGCCCATCTGAATGCCAGAATTTTGCCTGCATATTAGAGAGAACCAGACGCCTAGCTGTCTTCGCCTGGTGTAGCAGAGAACGTCGAGAACGTCATACCAGATCAAGCCGTCATGTTCGTGACCTGCCAGGAAGTCATCATGGGTCTTCACATCACCGATGACGTGATGCAAGCAGTCTAAAATCCATGGAGTGCCTCCCTGTAAGGCTGTGAACGTGGTATCCAGAAGGCTGAGTACATTTCCAATTATTTATATCTTTGAAGGTCGTGTCCCATTGTAAATATGTAAATTTTTCACTTAGATGTAACGTAGATTGCAAGCACGCCATTTCAGAGGGATAATAATTATAATTTCATTTTTATTTGGGTTCTTATAGAATACTTTCTTCATGGTTTGGGAACGACCATATTTCACTACCATTTTTTTTTTTCAAGGGTTTGATAATGCATGACGTAAGTTTAAGGACCTCAGATTAATTATGTGTGAAGTACTGTCAAGCAAAGGGGCTTAAATAATTCTACGTAAACGACTCCAGTTATCATCTTTCTACAGCCAATAGGAGTCCTCAAAGATATCTCAGTAACTGGTTTTTTTTTGTACTTCACAAGCTCTTAGGAAATCCTCCTTACTAGAAATTAAAACTGCTGGAACAACGAATGGAGCATGAGATTGGGGTATATATCTCACATCGCTAATTAGTTCGCGAATACGCAAGTTAACTTGAACTCTGATGGCAGGAGATCATCAATAAATCTGCATCGTAGTCAATGTACCGAGAGGAGAAATGAAATGGGTGAACAGGCGGTAGCCATAAGATATAGTGTGAAATGAGAATGTTAAGTTTCCCCGGAACTCTTTAGTAATGTACACGAAGTGGATCTCGTGATGTGAACATGTTGATTAGGCCTGATATAGGGCCGTGATTTATGTGATGCCATTTGTGGCTAGTATTGAAAGAAGTGAATAGATTATTTGCCGTGGAGCCATTGCCCGAGAAGGCTAGTAGACCGCTCGTTGGAAGGGTGTCACGGATAGCTCCCAGCTGGAGTTTTATGAGCCCCTTTAAACGGGGGAGTGAAGGCGTTTTTCTTCAGTGAAATAGAACAGAGACAAGTAGTGAGTTTCTTTCCTTTTCGGTACAAAGATTACGCGTGTTAATTTAAAAAGAGCCAACGTCGCAGAGATTCCAAATGAGCATTAAATGAAGGACCCCTCCAATTTATTTCTTTAATTATCCACAGCGTATAGGGAATTCCAGGTCAGATATACCCCGTCTCAGAAGGTCCTGAGTTCATCGCAGGAGACAGTAAGGCCTCCTGTCACAAGCGGCAGGTGAAATAAGACCACCTGCGGTCCGTCGTGTGTATGTGAAATGTATATACTCTTGTCCATTGGTTGCAGGTAGTGCTATAATACTTTGTTTATGATGTCTGGTATTGAAGTCGCTAAATGCTTGTCCATAGGTAACATCGTTGTGTAAATAATGTCCTGATATGTGTGTTGATAAAAATCCTAATGAAATGGGCGTGTTTGTCATACTGCATATTTGGCAACGTATAACTTAAAGTACTGTTATAACGCGACTTTCAAGGGATTGGGAGTGTAAATTGCCTATTTCAATTCATACGATACTAGCAAACTTATATCATAATTTGATGCAAGTTGAATATATTAATTTTCGACAAACAAACAGAATTACAGCTGGGTATGCCTATGTTGAATAGATGTGTGTGTAAAGTGATTAGTGTAAGTGTAAAGTGAAATAATTAGAGAGAAAACGCCTCTCTAAGTCTGTGGTACCGGTAGTGTAATAGTTCGAGAGGGAGCGCCTTCTTAATTTTGAATATTTAAACGTATAATGAAGTGTAGAAAAGACTACCGAACATTTAAACGTTAAGATCACCCAAGTTAATATATGTAAAGTGTTTCTACGGCATACCCATGTAAATAATGTGTTTCACTAGTATAAGTAAAAATTTATTATACAAGATATTGTCTTTCTTCTCATTAGTAATGAAATGGTATTCCTCTCATAATTAACTTTTCCCCCTACTATAGAGACTATTACTAAAGGACTTACCGCCCCATCGGACAGTCCACAGACCCGAAAATGCGATACCGACTCGGCTAGCGAACTATTCTAGTAGGGGAGGGTGAGGCTTCGACAAACCGGGCTGAGTTCGAAGCTCACCGATGGTGCTCCATTCTAACGTCATATTTATGAACAATGGTAACTGGTTCGTGTACTGATGCCTTGGAAAGGTTACATAATTGGCGCCCCCTAACGTGTGGCCTTATTGTTGTTTGGGGCGAGTTACATATTGTTCTCGCGACGCATAATTTAGCGTCCCGTTGTTGGGGCAAGTTTGTAAAGCCCTACGGCACCATAAATATTGATATAGCCAATATTAAGGCACAAGTTCGAATACCACTACTATAAAAGGAGTACCTAAGGTAGTAGGATTATCAAATTGATTCGGTTAGAACTGAACGAATGGAAATACCAAATTTTACCCGTATATTAAATTTGCTAGAAGAGAGGAATACAAAATAGAATCAGAGCGTGTGAACGTGATAGTTAATATGAATAATGTGTCGGATGGAGTGCGTAAGCCGCTACCATAGACAGTTACGTCACGCGCAACGATATTTGAATGAGTGACTGGAATAAATTAAATCCGACGGATGTAGGGAGAAGAATGAAGAGATCGTGTACCAGGTTAAGTGGAAATATACACGATGGTCACTCAGAAATATGGCGGACCTGAAAAAAAAAAGTTATGGAATTGTGTAACTTCAGGGGAGCAATAAAATGACCTTCCCATTGTTGAGGATAAAATGACTGGACTGAGTTCTTCAAATTCTTCTGGTCACAGGTTCATGCCGAAGGCGATGCGTTTGTAGCAGGCCTTGGTAGTTTAGGGGATTCATCCAATGTAAACAGGGTAGATATCGCGGACAAGAGTGGAAGCCTCATCACTCTTAATTTTTTTTTCTCAAAATGAACAGTGCAATGTTGTCAGTTCGAGACGGGGAATTGTCTGCTAAAGCATCTTCCAAATCTCGAGGCTGAAAACATCCAATGTTTATTAAGTGCATTACATTTCTGGCACACGTATACCGAGCCCATTTAGGTCGCGGATTTAGGTAATATTTATTTTTAAAAAAGGGCTACATAGATTTAATTATTAAAAAAACAATATGTCGGGATAATGTTTATGAATTACGTAGGAAAATACTAGGGAAACACAAGTAATTGTTAGGAGGTGTGACGCAGCTGTTTTGAAGCTAATTTTGGCGTAAAACGACTTGGTCATTTTCAAAAATTGCACACCTTCCTAAGTTTAGGAAACTGAATCGTATGAACTGAAATACCACGAGCAGCTTAATTCAGGGGGGCACACATTTCTCAAGAAGTGAAGTATTATGGATGTGGAAGGTATTAAACAGTTGATGGCCGCCTTACTGGCCGAACAAAGTGAGAAGCAGGCAGAGCTTTTCAGGGAACAGAGTGCGAAGTTTGATGAGCGTCTTGCGAAATTGGAACAGGCTAATGCGGACAATAGTGAAAGACAGGCAGGACTTTTAAAGGAGCAGCTAAAGGCCGATAGTGAAAGACAGGCAGGACTCTTAAAGGAGCAGTTAAAGGCTGATAGTGATAGGCAGGCAGAACTATTAAATAAACTAGGACAGGCAACCACTCAAATTGAAGAACGTTTAGACCAGCACAATAGTCGAGTAGGTCAGCTCACTGCACGGTTAGACGGATACGAGGCGTCGTGTAAAGCCCAAGCTGCGGAGCTCAAAGAACATGTTAACTCTCGCATTGATGACGTGACGACACGCATAGATTCCCTCGCGTTGAAGCTAGAGCAAACCAGTCGCCGTCTGGATGAGCGTACAGCCGAAATAGAAATAAGAATGACAGCTCAGGAAAGCCGAATAGAAGAAATGGAAGGTCAGATAACGCAGGTTCGGGACGGCACAGAGACTAAATGCAAAGAATATATCGACCAGCAGATGGACAGAGTGAAAATTGAATTGAGGGTCACCGCCGAGGAAAAAGAATATGAAATTACTTTCGACACAATTCAAAAGGATGTAAATGACAAAGCAGTGAATGAGGCAACAGGGCAACTGAATTTTCGGCAAGGGAACGCTGCAGAAATGAAGAGAATTCAGAAGGGCATGACGAGGCGACGGAAGAAGAAGAAGAAGACGGATAAGGTGAAATACCGGAGGAAGAAGAAGAAGATGAGAGAATCACCGGTAATCCGGAAGAGTACACTTAACGTTGGTCTTCATGAAGGCATAATCAAAAAGCTCCAGAAATTTTTGATATGGACCAGAGGAATGGATAACCTTATGAGTTATCAGCGATTATCTAGGATATTGAGAAGATGCGTCATTGAATCAGGCCGGTCGCAGGACGATATTCAGTTCGTCAGGAAGAAACTAGAGAAGAAAATCGTCAATGAAAGAATACGTCAGAGAATACTTAGAAGACACGGGAAAACAGGAAATTTTCGTCTCAACACAGTGTTCCAGACAAACTGCGGACTTAAGAAGACCACTTTTACTACGGAATTAGGGACCGCACTAAGAAGGAGAAATTTGCTATGTCGCATGGCCAGAATAAAGTACCAGGGATGCTCAGCCCAAGACCTCGTGCTTTGGAAGTAGGGTTGAGTGAACAAGAGGAAGGATCGATACACTAATGATAAGCTACGATCCCACTTGAAATGTATATTGTGTACATATGGAATAACATTAATTTAACTAGTATAAGGAATAAAGGATATGCCATCAAAACACGCCAGAATATCAAGACGCTGAGAGACATGCGCAAAACTATAACTACATTAATGGGATCTTGTACAAATATGTGGATGATGCGCATACTCGTCTTAGAGTGGTCGTTCCACCCGCTCTCCAGGTTGACTTAATATGGCTGACGCATCACTCCATAGGACACGCTGGTGTAGACAAAGTCATGGCGACGCTTAGAGAGACCTTTACATGGCCGCGAATGAGGAGGATGACTCGTACAGTTTTAATGACTTGTGACATCTGTCAACGTATTAAGCCCAACGCGTACTTACTCAAACAACCACCGAAGCCGTTGATTCCTGAGAAGCCCCGTGAACTGTTTTCCATGGACTTCTATGGTCCGCTTCCAAAGGCGACCAGGGGGCTCCAATTCATTTTGGTGTGCATGGACGTCTTCAGCAAATATGTTATGCTGTGTCCAGTACAGAAAGCGAATACGCGTACCGTTGTCAACCAGATAAGGAATAAGATCATTCCCAAGATGGGCAAACCCGATAAACTCTTAACCGATCACGGATCGCAGTTCACTTCAGCCGAGTTCCGTAGAGACATGGAACAGATGGGAATTCAACACCTCATGAGTTCGATTCGACATCCAGAATCGAATCCGTCTGAAAGGATTATGAGGGAGATCGGAAAATTTTGCAGAATTTATTGCCCGAGACAGCATTGGCGGTGGGTAGATGTTGTTCCAACCATCATGGAATGCATAAACTCAACCGTACACGAATCGACAGGGCAGATTCCTAGCGTAGTGCACTTCAACGAACATCCCGAGAGACCATGGAAAGATGTCGTGCCATGTCCAGAAGATCCAAGACCATCAGTAGAGTTGAGGGTGAGAGATACGTTGGAATCTCTGAAGAAACAGGCAGAGAAGCGGTTACGACGATTGCGACGCAAACGATTCCACAGACCTCTACGTGTGGGAGAACTTGTATTGGTTAAACGTCCCGCAACTTCGGATCCACCACGGAAATTTTACCACAAATTTGCAGAGCTGTATATTGGGCCTTATCGAATAATTCAAAATTTAGAAAATAACGCGTACAAGGTACAATCCATGGATGGAACAACTGAGGCTATCTATAACGCCTCAAATCTAAAACTATACCATGTGCCAGGACAATTACCGGAGGAGAATCCAAACGATCCAGATGACCTAGAAGATGAAGGACAGCCTCCAGAAGAAGACGAGGACGACGGAGTGGATGAGGAGGATCCTGAAGAAGAGATGGATGGAGTAAACTACATGGAACTGGAAGATCAACATGGGATGGATGATAACACTGGCGAGTCGGGAGATGAAGATTGTCTAGCATGCTCGGAAAGACGAGATATCATGACCCAAGAATACTTGCATATCCTTATGTCCAGATACGTTCTAAGACAAGAAAATGCCATCCTACGATACACTCACTTTTAATGATACGAGAACCATGTGATTGGTAAGAAAAATCCCTACCCGTGATTTTTCTTATTTTAAGCAGGGGAGGGATGTGACCGTTCACAACGTCACCTATAGTATGTCATGATATCCAGGAGATGAAATATGCCGTTTTCCGCGTCATTCTACGATAAAAACTGCCCAAGTCAGAATTTTTCTGCCCGCTCCAGGACTCGAGTTGCAATATCCAGAGTCGCGCGACCCAGCTCTAGTTGCTGGTAATTAGCAGCAAGGCGGTGCAAGAGCGCTTGTACTCGAAACTCTCTCGCTCCCACCGCGAGCGAGATGAAACCATACGCGTTATCACGTGACAAAGAATCTAGGTCACTAACTGAGCCCAGAGAGTAGGTCCAACGTGAAAACTAACATTATACCATGTTTTCCTCGCTCATCCACCACTACCAACTTATCGCGTTCAGCTGTTTTATTTCTGTTAATTTTTATAAATCACAAAATACCCACTGGATAATTAAGCGCAAACATTCATTTGAATCAGGGAATTTTACGCATAATTATGAGACCGAGAAGTGCTCTACTTAACTGACAGAGAGATAACTGCGCTGTAAACAAGGGCGCGTCTTAATGACTAACAGATGTTGGACTCTAGCCGTGCCAGGGAACACAAGGAATCCCCTGTGCTCGTCATCATTCACCGCCAAAAGCTAAAGGATGCTTTTAAGATTGCTTCAGAACCTACGAAGTTATTTTAATAACAGTCACTCAGTGGAGATGGGAATACAAGAGCTACATTTTGATATCCTGTTCGTTACTGTACGTTGCGTATTAACGGACCAATGTGTGAGAAAGGATTGCATTTTTTCCCCCACCCTCAGCATTCGGGTCTCTAGCGTAGCGCGCCTATATATTCATGAGCTGAGAAGGAGACACCAACCAGTGCGTTCTTATTGTAATGCCAGTACGGTAGTATTCCGTCGTGGCTTGTGAGTGAGTCGTTTGTGAAGAAATAATCTTGTGATTTGAGTAGTGTAATACAGTGATTCATTAAATTCTGTGAGTATGTGGAAATAATCACCCTCTGAGTGAGATGTTAGCGTGTACAGTGTGCCGCAAATTAATAAATAGGAACGGTACGAAACCGTAATAACTGATACCCGTGTGTAAAAAAGGTCGTACATCAAGCCTCCTATGTGTCTAAGTTAATACGGCTCAGTTAACACACATAGTGACGTACTTAGCGAAGTAGGTGGAGCGTACGTGCTTGATATCAATATGAATTACCAAGAAAGTCAGTGAACAGCTCAGTTAGACCTGATTGAGGACAGCGCCACGTTAAAATAACCCGCAGTACAGTGAGAGCTCGACTTACGGCTAAGTGCATTAGAACAGGCCTGAACAAGTGTCATGAATACGAGAATGCTAATACATTAGTGGCCTAACCACTGTCGTTTCTAGGGAAACTAGTGAAATTTCTGGGCCTATAATCGCTGCCTACAAGAGTAATAGATAAATGAGAAGGGATTAATGTCGGGCTTCTGGGACATTACCGACATTAGGTTGGAATGCTCGTGCTATTGAGCAAATCCAACCATATGTTCAAATTGTGGTGTGTGATAAACTAACGTATTCACTTGAGATAATTTCCCCTCATTTACATGTCTACGTGAACGCCGGAGTGAACGCCGACGCCCATCTGAATGCCAGAATTTTGCCTGCATATTAGAGAGAACCAGACGCCTAGCTGTCTTCGCCTGGTGTAGCAGAGAACGTCGAGAACGTCATACCAGATCAAGCCGTCATGTTCGTGACCTGCCAGGAAGTCATCATGGGTCTTCACATCACCGATGACGTGATGCAAGCAGTCTAAAATCCATGGAGTGCCTCCCTGTAAGGCTGTGAACGTGGTATCCAGAAGGCTGAGTACATTTCCAATTATTTATATCTTTGAAGGTCGTGTCCCATTGTAAATATGTAAATTTTTCACTTAGATGTAACGTAGATTGCAAGCACGCCATTTCAGAGGGATAATAATTATAATTTCATTTTTATTTGGGTTCTTATAGAATACTTTCTTCATGGTTTGGGAACGACCATATTTCACTACCATTTTTTTTTTCAAGGGTTTGATAATGCATGACGTAAGTTTAAGGACCTCAGATTAATTATGTGTGAAGTACTGTCAAGCAAAGGGGCTTAAATAATTCTACGTAAACGACTCCAGTTATCATCTTTCTACAGCCAATAGGAGTCCTCAAAGATATCTCAGTAACTGATTTTTTTTTGTACTTCACAAGCTCTTAGGAAATCCTCCTTACTAGAAATTAAAACTGCTGGAACAACGAATGGAGCATGAGATTGGGGTATATATCTCACATCGCTAATTAGTTCGCGAATACGCAAGTTAACTTGAACTCTGATGGCAGGAGATCATCAATAAATCTGCATCGTAGTCAATGTACCGAGAGGAGAAATGAAATGGGTGAACAGGCGGTAGCCATAAGATATAGTGTGAAATGAGAATGTTAAGTTTCCCCGGAACTCTTTAGTAATGTACACGAAGTGGATCTCGTGATGTGAACATGTTGATTAGGCCTGATATAGGGCCGTGATTTATGTGATGCCATTTGTGGCTAGTATTGAAAGAAGTGAATAGATTATTTGCCGTGGAGCCATTGCCCGAGAAGGCTAGTAGACCGCTCGTTGGAAGGGTGTCACGGATAGCTCCCAGCTGGAGTTTTATGAGCCCCTTTAAACGGGGGAGTGAAGGCGTTTTTCTTCAGTGAAATAGAACAGAGACAAGTAGTGAGTTTCTTTCCTTTTCGGTACAAAGATTACGCGTGTTAATTTAAAAAGAGCCAACGTCGCAGAGATTCCAAATGAGCATTAAATGAAGGACCCCTCCAATTTATTTCTTTAATTATCCACAGCGTATAGGGAATTCCAGGTCAGATATACCCCGTCTCAGAAGGTCCTGAGTTCATCGCAGGAGACAGTAAGGCCTCCTGTCACAAGCGGCAGGTGAAATAAGACCACCTGCGGTCCGTCGTGTGTATGTGAAATGTATATACTCTTGTCCATTGGTTGCAGGTAGTGCTATAATACTTTGTTTATGATGTCTGGTATTGAAGTCGCTAAATGCTTGTCCATAGGTAACATCGTTGTGTAAATAATGTCCTGATATGTGTGTTGATAAAAATCCTAATGAAATGGGCGTGTTTGTCATACTGCATATTTGGCAACGTATAACTTAAAGTACTGTTATAACGCGACTTTCAAGGGATTGGGAGTGTAAATTGCCTATTTCAATTCATACGATACTAGCAAACTTATATCATAATTTGATGCAAGTTGAATATATTAATTTTCGACAAACAAACAGAATTACAGCCGGGTATGCCTATGTTGAATAGATGTGTGTGTAAAGTGATTAGTGTAAGTGTAAAGTGAAATAATTAGAGAGAAAACGCCTCTCTAAGTCTGTGGTACCGGTAGTGTAATAGTTCGAGAGGGAGCGCCTTCTTAATTTTGAATATTTAAACGTATAATGAAGTGTAGAAAAGACTACCGAACATTTAAACGTTAAGATCACCCAAGTTAATATATGTTAAGTGTTTCTACGGCATACCCATGTAAATAATGTGTTTCACTAGTATAAGTAAAAATTTATTATACAAGATATTGTCTTTCATCTCATTAGTAATGAAATGGTATTCCTCTCATAATTAACTTTTCCCCCTACTATAGAGACTATTACTAAAGGACTTACCGCCCCATCGGACAGTCCACAGACCCGAAAATGCGATACCGACTCGGCTAGCGAACTATTCTAGTAGGGGAGGGTGAGGCTTCGACAAACCGGGCTGAGTTCGAAGCTCACCGATGGTGCTCCATTCTAACGTCATATTTATGAACAATGGTAACTGGTTCGTGTACTGATGCCTTGGAAAGGTTACACTATCGCGATGATATATTTAGCCTTTTGCTAGAAAAATAACGTTGGAACATTTGACACAGGTCTTGCGTACTCTAACGATACCGTTTTTCAGGGGTCGATGACTTGTATGTTAGGTCCCTTTAAACAGAAAGCATAATCATCGAGCCGTTTTCGTATAGGCCGTATAGTCAGGCTGGCAACGATACGCATATGAAAACCGAAGGTTTCATGCATAATTTAGACTGCTTGCAATTCTATCCAGTGCTATTTGGATTTTTATGTATTTGAATGTTTAGTTATTCATTTTCTTTGTAAAACGTTTTTCATTAATATGTAGATAATATATTTCTATATTTTTTCGCGGGGCCCCCAAAGCCCGCTCCCCCCGCGTGACCAACTACTCAATCTACATGGCCTCCGACATGCTGTTATTTCTAAGAAGAAGAAAGAGATAGCAGGGAGGAGTGGGAAGTGATACAAGGAGTATCTGCCGGTTTCCGAGTCAGACTCGCTACCACGGCAAGAGTTTGTGTTAGGTAACGTGGTGTTGATGTATGGTATTGAAGGGTCAGGGAGAAACCACATAGGCAGAAAGAAGAAAGAGCTTACATGTAAAACCTGACGTCTTTTGATAGCACATGCAAGGAAGTGGGCTGGAAGAAGACCCGAGGTTGTGTTAGTTAGGAATAAGTGTCATGCAATCATAACCATTTCCTTGCCATTTTCTGTTATTATGGGGATCAGTCCTTCTTGTCACTGCCGGGTCGGCTCGGGTCTGCTGGCGTCTGGGCTTTGGGCCACAGGTTCGTCACATTGTCCAGCATCCAGCAGTCCATGGTGCCAAGTCTCCTTTTGGAGAGGGGGAATTAGAGCCAAGCCTTGCATGCAAGAGGCTATCTTCTTCCGCCTGTCGAAGTCCCTCTATGCGGTGTTGTTGGAACACACTTGTCACTACAGATCTAAAATTAAGGTTATTAATAACATATGTATATACAGGTTGTCATTGGAGTGCCGGCTGTTTGCCTGCTCTCATGTCCAGCGTTCTACCTAAATAGGGTGAACTCATTAAACATTTCACATTACGTGTCATCCCGGCACTTGTCTCGATGAAAAGTGGGAAACCACGGAAAACCACTTCGAGGATGGCTGAGGAGAGAATCGAACTCAGCTCATCTCCCGAGGCTATGTTGATCCGGTTTCATTCCTCCTACCACTTTTCAAAGTTCTTGGCAGAGCTGGAAATCGAAGGCAGGCCTCCCGGGTGGTAGCTAATCACACCAACCACTACAACACAGAAGCGGACATACAAATTACGGTCTCTTGTAGGGACCGAAACCACGAGCTTTGGATTAGAAGTCCAACGCGCTTCCTTCTGCGCCAAAGAGACTGCTTTATCTGCAGTTAATGATCAAAATTATACTGTATTCTAAACGTACACGTGATAAGTAAAAAGTGCAGTCACTTGAGATATGGTACATTTAGTTCCATATAGTGAATTCATCAGAGACCAGGTATCAGGACAGTCATTATACATTCCTCTTAAATGTAAGATATTAGATTCATATTCATTATTATTATTATTATTATTATTATTATTATTATTATTATTATTAACTATTTTATTGTTGTTGATATTCTTGGTATGGTTATCATCGTATATCCGTGGACAGGATTGTGTCTCTTATGCGGATCACTATTGTACGTGCTTTTTTGTCGATGGCAACAATAGATACACTTCCAAATTGAGGTCTCGCAGGGCAGGCGTCAAAGCCTTGCGGAGGATGGGAAGGCTGGAAGGGACAGGCAAGGAATAGGGAAGGAAGCGGCGGTGGCCTTAAGTACCATCCCGGCATTTGCCTGGAGGAGAAGTGGGAAACCACGTAAAACCACTTCCAGGATGGCCGAGGTGTGACTCGAACCCACCTCTACTCAGTTGACCCCACGAGGTTGAGTGGATCCCGTTGCAACCCACGAAATACTTTCAAATTTCGTGGTAGAGACGGGATTTGAACACGGTCCGCTTAGATACAACCCGCGTATAATCCTTCTTCACTTCATGGATATTATTTTCGTAAATACCGAGATCGATAGCTGCATTCGCTTAAGTGCGGCCAGTATCCAGTACCAGTGATCGGGTGACAGTGGGTACGAACCCCACTGTCGGCAGACCTGGAGATGGTTTTCCGTGGTTTCCCATTTTCACACCAGGCAAGTGCTGGGTCTGTACCTTAATTAAGACCAGGGCCGCTTCCTTCCCATTCGTAGGCCTTTCCTCTCACATCGTCGCCATAAGACATATCAGTGTCGTTGCGAAATAAAGCATAATTATAGCAACCCAAAAAAAAACGTTCGAAAATTACAAAAAGTATCAGGGTCCTCACTACACTGATTACAGAACATAGTGAGCGTAGTCCCTTTGGCGCAGAGGAAAGCGCGTTGGACTTCTAATCCAAAGGTCGTGGGTTCGATCCCCACAAGGGACGGTAATTTTAAGCAAGAAGGGCACATAAATACCTTCTATAGTTTAAGAGTAAAGCCATGTAAACTCGTTCCGCTTCCACGTGATCCAAGTTTACAATTTTAATCGGCCACGTTGGAATACCTCACTCGAAAATGGAACAATTGCAAATAATTTGAAATGTCCGTGAATTGTGTAGGCCCTTGGATTATGAAAAAGAGGAAATCGCAAAATGACGTCGTTCATTGTATTTTGACGGAGCCTTTGTTTGACGTATATATATATATCGTATATATGTTGCCGATGTTTGAATACGATCGTAACTGCTGGAGAGACTCAAAAGTGACACCACGTTATTCGATATATCAGCAACTTGCACATAATGTACATGAAGAACGTAATTTTAGTTCAATAGACTGTGGAAGCTTTAACTCAAATGGTATGTTAGTTTGTATGGTCCTACAAACGAATGGAGAACCGGGTGTGGCATCTAATCACAGTAACAAGTACACCGCTTAGACGGTTCCTGTTTTACATTTATTATTTTTTTATCCGTATACACTCCAGGGTCGGGTTTCCCCGGATTCAGCGAGGGATCGCACCGCTACACCCTCAGGGCAGTGTCCTGCTATGCTGAACAAGACCTTATGGGGGATGGGAAGAATGGAATGGATAGACAAGGAAGAGGGAAGGAAGCTTTCTTCTTTTTGGAACTAACCTTTGGTCGCGCCGACACAGATAGGGTTTATGGTGACGATGGGAGAGGAAAGGGCTAGGAGTGAAAAGGAAGCGGCCGTGGCTTTAAATAAGACACAGCCCCAGCATTTGCATGGTGTTAAAATAGGAAACGATGGGAAACTATCTTCATGGCTGCCGACAGTGTAACTCGAACCTTCTATCTCCCGGATGCCAGCTCACAACTGCGCGCCCTTAACCGCACGGTTAACTCGCCTGGTAGGGAAGGAAGCAGTCGTGCCCTTAAGTTAAGAATCATCCAGGGATTCGCTTGGATGAGAAATGAGAAAGCACGGAAACTCACTTCGAGGATGGCTGAGGTGAAATCCGAACACCTTCTTTTCAGTTGACTTCCCGAGGCTGAGGAGCACCTGTTCCAGCCCTCGTACCACTTTTCAGATTTTTTGGCAGAGCCGGGAAACGAAGCCACCCTCTGGGGGGTAGCAGCTAATCACACTAACCAAACACCAAAAAGGCGCTTGATAATAACAATAATCATCATCATCATCATCATCATCATCATCATCATCATCTGTTTTCCCTCCAGGTTCGGCTTTTCCCTCGGACTCAGCGAGGGATCCCATCTCTACCGCCACAAGTGCAGTGTCCTGGTGCTTCAGATTCTTGGTCTAGGATACAACTGGGGAGTATGACAAGTACCTCGCCCAGGCGGCCTCACCTGCTATTGAACAGGGGCCTTGTAGGAGGATGGGAAGATTGGAAGGTATAGGCAGGGAAGAGGGAAGGAAGCGGCCGTGGCCTTAAGTTAGGTACCATCCCGGCATTCGCCTGGAGGTGAAGTGGGAAACCACGGAAAACCACTTCGAGGATGGCTGAGGTGGGAATCGAACCCACCTCTACTCAGGTGACCTCCCGAGGCTGAGTGGATCCCGCTCCAGCCCACGTACCACTTTTCAAATTTCGTGGCAGAGCCGGGAATCGAACCCGGACCTCCGGGGGTGGCATCTAATCACGCTAACCACTACACCACAGAGGCGGCATAATAATAATAATAATAATAATAATAATAATAATAATAATAATAATAAGGAGAAGAATAAGAATAAGAATGTCCTCCTCTGTGGTGTAGTGATTAGCTGTAACACCCGAAGGCCACGATTCGATTTCCGGCTCTGCTACCAAATTTGAAAAGTGGTATGAGGCCTGGGACGGTGTCCGTTCAGTCTCGGGGTGTCAACTGATTAGAGGCTGGTTCGATTCCCTTCTCAGTCAACATCGAACTGGTTCTCCATTTGTTCTCCTGACTAGTGCCGGGATGGTACCTAAGGCTGCGGCCGCTTCCTTCCCTGTTCATTGTGTACCCTTCCCACCATTTCATAACCTTACAAGGCCCCTGTTCCTCATAGCAGGTAAGGGAGTCTGGGCGAGGTATTGGTTCTTCTCCCCGGTTGTATCACCAGACCCAATGTCTCACGCCCTAGGACACTGCCCTTTAGGCAATAGAGGTGGAGTCTCGCACTGAGTCCGAGGGAAAATCCGACCCTTGAAGGTAAACAGATTAAGAAAGGAAGAAAACAATGTCATGAGAGGAACGAATTTGACTAGAGAAATAAAATATTCCCTGTTATTCCAACTCACAGGATTTGGTAAGTGTTTAAATCTACTCATATTCAGTTGTTCTTATCGGGGTATTGTTCTTCAAGTTTGCTTTTATCGTTTGACCTAGACTTCTCTTGCTACATGTTGGCGAGTTCCGTTGTCCCTTTAGCGCAGAGGATAGCGCGTTGGACTTCTAATCCAAAGGTCGTGGGTTCGATTCCCACAAGGGACGCGTAATTTTGACAGACAAGTAACTTGACTGGCAGACTACAGAGAACGAGATTATTGGGTTCAAGGCAAATCCATCAACGGCCCTGGGTAAAATAAGCATACGACAGCACCGCAACGCACCCTGTGGGCTGATGTTACAGCTCAATGTAAAGTGAGGAATCGGCTTTTTTGTTATTTCATACATATGGGTTGGTATTTAATAATCGACAGTATCATGCACTTACAGGGGGAACATCACATTTATTCGGGTTCGGGTCGTTTCTGAGGACAAGTCATTACCCCCAAACTATCGCGATGATATATTTAGCCTTTTGCTAGAAAAATAACGTTGGAATATTTGACACAGGGCTTGCGTACTCTAACGATACCGTTTTCTAGGGGTCGATGACTTGTATGTTAGGTCCCTTTAAACAGAAAGCATAATCATCGAGCCGTTTTCGTATAGGCCGTATAGTCCAGCTGTCAACGATACGGATATGAAAACCGAAGGTTTCATGGATAATTCAGACTGCTTGCAATTCTATCCAGTGCTGTTTGGATTTTTATGTATTTGAATGTTTAGTTATTCATTTTCTTTGTAAAACGTTTTTCATTAATATGTAGATAATATATTTCTATATTTTTTCGCGGGGCCCCCAAAGCCCGCTCCCCCCGCGTGACCAACTACTCAATCTACATGGCCTCCGACATGCTGTTATTTCTAAGAAGAAGAAAGAGATAGCAGGGAGGAGTGGGAAGTGATACAAGGAGTATCTGCCGGTTTCCGAGTCAGACTCGCTACCACGGCAAGAGTTTGTGTTAGGTAAGGTGGTGTTGATGTATGGTATTGAAGGGTCAGGGAAGAACCACATAGGCAGAAAGAAGAGAGAAACTACATGTAAATCCTGACGTCTTTTGATAGCACATGTAAGGAAGTGGGCTGGAAGAAGACCCGAGGTTGTGTTAGTTAGGAATAAGTGTCATGCAATCATAACCATTTCCTTGCCATTTTCTGTTATTATGGGGATCAGTCCTTCTTGTCACTGCCGGGTCGGCTCGGGTCTGGTGGCGTCTGGGCTTTGGGCCACAGGTTCGTCCCATTGTCCAGCAGCCAGCAGTCCCTGGTGCCAAGTCTCCTTTTGGAGAGGGGGAGTTAGAGCCAAGCCTTGCATGCAAGAGGCTATCTTCTTCCGCCTATCGAAGTCCCTCAATGCGGTGTTGTTGGAACACACTTGTCACTGCAGATCTAAAATTGAGGTTATTAATAGCATATGTATACACAGGTTGTCATTGGAGTGCCGGCTGTTTGCCTGCTGTCATGTCCAGCGTTCTATCTAAATAGGGGTAAACTCATTAAACATTTCACATTACTCGTCATCCCGGCACTTGTCTCGATGAAAAGTGGGAAACCACGGAAAACCACTTCGAGGATGGCTGAGGAGAGAATCGAACTCAGCTCATCTCCCGAGGCTAAGTTGATCCGGTTCCATTCCTCCTACCACTTTTCTAAGTTCTTGGCAGGGCTGGAAATCGAAGGCAGGCCTCCCGGGTAGCAGCTAATCACACCAACCACTACAACACAGAAGCGGACATACAAATTACGGTCTCTTGTAGGGACCGAAACCACGAGCTTTGGGTTAGAAGTCCAACGCGCTTCCTTCTGCGCCAAAGAGACTGCTTTGTCTGCAGTTAATGATCAAAATTATACTGTATTCTAAATGTACACGTGAAAAGTAAAAAGTGCAATTACTTGAGATGTGGTACATTTAGTTCCAAATAGTGAATTCATCAGAGACCAGGTATCAGGACAGACATTATACTTTCCTCTTAAATGTAAGATATTAGATTCATATTTATTATTATTATTATTATTATTATTATTATTATTATTATTATTATTATTATTATTATTATTATTATTATTATTATTATTATTATTATTATTACTATTTTATTGTTGTTGTTATTCTTGGTATGGTTATCCTCGTATATCCGTGGACAGGATTGTGTCTCTTATGCGGATCACTATTGTACGTGCTTTTTTGTAGATGGCAACAATAGATCACTTCCAAATTGTGGTCTCGAAGGGCAGGCGTCAAAGCCTTGCGGTGGTTGGGAAGGTTGGAAGGGACAGGCAAGGAATAGGGAAGGAAGCGGCGGTGGCCTTAAGTACCATCCCGGCATTTGCCTGGAGGAGAAGTGGGAAACCACTAAAACCACTTCCAGGATGGCTGAGGTGTGACTCGAACCCACCTCTACTCATTTGACCCCACGAGGTTGAGTGGATCCCGTTGCAACCCACGAAATACTTACAAATTTCTTGGTAGAGCCGGGATTTGAACACGGTCCGCTTAGATACAACCCGCGTATAATCCTTCTTCACTTCATGGATATTATTTTCGTAAATACCGAGATCGATAGCTGCATTCGCTTAAGTGCGGTCAGTATTCAGTACCAGTAATCGGGTGACAGTGGGTACGAACCCCACTGTCGGCAGACCTGGAGATGGTTTTCCGTGGTTTCCCATTTTCACACCAGGCAAGTGCTGGGTCTGTACCTTAATTAAGACCAGGGCCGCTTCCTTCCCATTCGTAGGCCTTTCCTCTCACATCGTCGCCATAAGACATATCAGTGTCGTTGCGAAATAAAGCATAATTATAGCAACAAAAAAAAACGTTCGTAAATTACAAAAAGAATCAGGGTCCTCACGACACTGATTACAGAACTTAGGGAGCGTAGTCCCTTTGGCGCAGAGGAAAGCGCGTTGGACTTCTAATCCAAAGGTCGTGGGTTCGATCCCCACAAGGGACGGTAATTTTAAGCAAGAAGAGAACATAAATACCTTCTGTAGTTTAAGAGTAAAGCCATGTAAACTCGTTCCGCTTCCACGTGATCCAAGTTTACAATTTTAATCGGCCACGTTGGAATACCTCACTCGAAAATGGAACATTTGCATATAATTTGAAATGTCCGTGAATTGTGTAGGCCCTTGGATTATGAAAAAGAGGAATTCGCAAAATGACGTCGTTCATTGTATTTTGACGGAGCCTTTGTTTGACGTATATATATATCGTATATATGTTGCCGATGTTTGAATACGATCGTAACTGCTGGAGAGACTCAAAAGTGACACCATGTTATTCGATATATCAGCAACTTGCACATAATGTACATGAAGAACGTAATTTTAGTTCAATAGACTGTGGAAGCTTTAACTCAAATGGTATGTTAGTTTGTATGGTCCTACAAACGAATGGAGAACCGGGTCTGGCATCTAATCACAGTAACAAGTACACCGCTTAGACGGTTCCTGTTTTACATTTATTATTTTTTTATCCGTATACACTCCAGGGTCGGGTTTCCCCGGATTCAGCGAGGGATCGCACCGCTACACCCTCAGGGCAGTGTCCTGCTATGCTGAACAAGACCTTATGGGGGATGGGAAGAATGGAATGGATAGACAAGGAAGAGGGAAGGAAGCTTTCTTCTTTTTTGGAACTAACCTTTGGTCGCGCCGACACAGATAGGGTTTATGGTGACGATGGGATAGGAAAGGGCTAGGAGTGAAAAGGAAGCGGCCGTGGCTTTAAATAAGACACAGCCCCAGCATTTGCATGGTGTTAAAATGGGAAACGATGGGAAACTATCTTCATGGCTGCCGACAGTGTAACTCGAACCTTCTATCTCCCGGATGCCAGCTCACAAGTGCGTGCCCTTAACCGCACGGTTAAATCGCCTGGTAGGGAAGGAAGCAGTCGTGCCCTTAAGTTAAGAATCATCCCGGGATTCGCTTGGATGAGAAGTGGGAAAGCACGGAAACTCACTTCGAGGATGGTTG
The DNA here is from genome assembly GCF_040414725.1 of Anabrus simplex. Taxonomy (NCBI): domain Eukaryota; kingdom Metazoa; phylum Arthropoda; class Insecta; order Orthoptera; family Tettigoniidae; genus Anabrus; species Anabrus simplex. The sequence goes on along the minus strand of NC_090265.1, from coordinate 265,542,929 downwards.
AGGTGGGAATCGAACACCTTCTTTTCAGTTGACTTCCCGAGGCTGAGGAGCACCTCTTCCAGCCCTCGTACCACTTTTCAGATTTTTTGGTAGAGCCGGGAAACGAAGCCACCCTCCGGGGGGTGGCAGCTAATCACACTAACCAAACACCAACAAGGCGCTTGATAATAACAATAATAATAATAATAATCATCATCATCATCATCATCATCTGTTTTCCCTCCAGGTTCGGCTTTTCCCTCTGACTCAGCGAGGGATCCCATCTCTACCGCCACAAGTGCAGTGTCCTGGAGCTTCAGACTCTTGGTCGTGGGATACAACTGGGGAGTATGACAAGTACCTCGCCCAGGCGGCCTCACCTGCTATTGAACAGGGGCCTTGTAGGAGGATGGGAAGATTGGAAGGTATAGGCAAGGAAGAGGGAAGGAAGCGGCCGTGGCCTTAAGTTAGGTACCATCACGGCATTCCCGGTATAACGTTCAAGGCAGCTAATCACGCTAACCACTACACCACAGAGGCGGCATAATAATAATACTAATAATAATAATAATAATAAGAAGAAGAAGAAGAAGAAGAAGAAGAAGAATGTCCTCCTCTGTGGTGTAGTGATTAGCTGTCACACCCGAAGGCCACGATTCGATTTCCGGCTCTGCTACCAAATTTGAAAAGTGGTATGAGGCCTGGGACGGTGTCCGTTCAGTCTCGGGGTGTCAACTGATTAGAGGCTGGTTCGATTCCCTTCTCAGTCAACATCGAACTGGTTCTCCATTTGTTCTCCTGACTAGTGCCGGGATGGTACCTAAGGCTGCGGCCGCTTCCTTCCCTGTTCATTGTGTACCCTTCCCACCATTTCATAACCTTACAAGGCCCCTGTTCCTCATAGCAGGTAAGGGAGTCTGGGCGAGGTATTGGTTCTTCTCCCCGGTTGTAACACCAGACCCAAAGTCTCACGCCCTAGGACACTGCCCTTGAGGCAATAGAGGTGGAGTCTCGCACTGAGTCCGAGGGAAAATCCGACCCTTGAAGGTAAACAGATTAAGAAAGGAAGAAAACAATGTCATGAGAGGAACGAATTTGACTAGAGAAATAAAATATTCCCTGTTATTCCAACTCACAGGATTTGGTAAGTGTTTAAATCTACTCATATTCAGTTGTTCTTATCGGGGTATTGTTCTTCAAGTTTGCTTTTATCGTTTGACCTAGACTTCTCTTGCTACATGTTGGCGAGTTCCGTTGTCCCTTTAGCGCAGAGGATAGCGCGTTGGACTTCTAATCCAAAGGTCGTGGGTTCGATTCCCACAAGGGACGCGTAATTTTGACAGACAAGTAACTTGACTGGCAGACTACAGAGAACGAGATTATTGGGTTCAAGGCAAATCCATCAACGGCCCTGGGTAAAATAAGCATACGACAGCACCGCAACGCACCCTGTGGGCTGATGTTACAGCTCAATGTAAAGTGAGGAATCGGCTTTTTTGTTATTTCATACATATGGGTTGGTATTTAATAATCGACAGTATCATGCACTTACAGGGGGAACATCACATTTATTCGGGTTCGGGTCGTTTCTGAGGACAAGTCATTACCCCCAAACTATCGCGATGATATATTTAGCCTTTTGCTAGAAAAATAACGTTGGAATATTTGACACAGGGCTTGCGTACTCTAACGATACCGTTTTCTAGGGGTCGATGACTTGTATGTTAGGTCCCTTTAAACAGAAAGCATAATCATCGAGCCGTTTTCGTATAGGCCGTATAGTCCAGCTGTCAACGATACGGATATGAAAACCGAAGGTTTCATGGATAATTCAGACTGCTTGCAATTCTATCCAGTGCTGTTTGGATTTTTATGTATTTGAATGTTTAGTTATTCATTTTCTTTGTAAAACGTTTTTCATTAATATGTAGATAATATATTTCTATATTTTTTCGCGGGGCCCCCAAAGCCCGCTCCCCCCGCGTGACCAACTACTCAATCTACATGGCCTCCGACATGCTGTTATTTCTAAGAAGAAGAAAGAGATAGCAGGGAGGAGTGGGAAGTGATACAAGGAGTATCTGCCGGTTTCCGAGTCAGACTCGCTACCACGGCAAGAGTTTGTGTTAGGTAAGGTGGTGTTGATGTATGGTATTGAAGGGTCAGGGAAGAACCACATAGGCAGAAAGAAGAGAGAAACTACATGTAAATCCTGACGTCTTTTGATAGCACATGTAAGGAAGTGGGCTGGAAGAAGACCCGAGGTTGTGTTAGTTAGGAATAAGTGTCATGCAATCATAACCATTTCCTTGCCATTTTCTGTTATTATGGGGATCAGTCCTTCTTGTCACTGCCGGGTCGGCTCGGGTCTGGTGGCGTCTGGGCTTTGGGCCACAGGTTCGTCCCATTGTCCAGCAGCCAGCAGTCCCTGGTGCCAAGTCTCCTTTTGGAGAGGGGGAGTTAGAGCCAAGTCTTGCATGCAAGAGGCTATCTTCTTCCGCCTATCGAAGTCCCTCTATGCGGTGTTGTTGGAACACACTTGTCACTGCAGATCTAAAATTGAGGTTATTAATAGCATATGTATACACAGGTTGTCATTGGAGTGCCGGCTGTTTGCCTGCTGTCATGTCCAGCGTTCTATCTAAATAGGGGTAAACTCATTAAACATTTCACATTACTCGTCATCCCGGCACTTGTCTCGATGAAAAGTGGGAAACCACGGAAAACCAATTCGAGGATGGCTGAGGAGAGAATCGAACTCAGCTCATCTCCCGAGGCTAAGTTGATCCGGTTCCATTCCTCCTACCACTTTTCAAAGTTCTTGGCAGAGCTGGAAATCGAAGGCAGGCCTCCCGGGTAGCAGCTAATCACACCAACCACTACAACACAGAAGCGGACATACAAATTACGGTCTCTTGTAGGGACCGAAACCACGAGCTTTGGGTTAGAAGTCCAACGCGCTTCCTTCTGCGCCAAAGAGACTGCTTTGTCTGCAGTTAATGATCAAAATTATACTGTATTCTAAATGTACACGTGAAAAGTAAAAAGTGCAATTACTTGAGATGTGGTACATTTAGTTCCAAATAGTGAATTCATCAGAGACCAGGTATCAGGACAGACATTATACTTTCCTCTTAAATGTAAGATATTAGATTCATATTTATTATTATTATTATTATTATTATTATTATTACTATTTTATTGTTGTTGTTATTCTTGGTATGGTTATCCTCGTATATCCGTGGACAGGATTGTGTCTCTTATGCGGATCACTATTGTACGTGCTTTTTTGTAGATGGCAACAATAGATCACTTCCAAATTGTGGTCTCGAAGGGCAGGCGTCAAAGCCTTGCGGTGGTTGGGAAGGTTGGAAGGGACAGGCAAGGAATAGGGAAGGAAGCGGCGGTGGCCTTAAGTACCATCCCGGCATTTGCCTGGAGGAGAAGTGGGAAACCACTAAAACCATTTCCAGGATGGCTGAGGTGTGACTCGAACCCACCTCTACTCATTTGACCCCACGAGGTTGAGTGGATCCCGTTGCAACCCACGAAATACTTACAAATTTCTTGGTAGAGCCGGGATTTGAACACGGTCCGCTTAGATTCAACCCGCGTATAATCCTTCTTCACTTCATGGATATTATTTTCGTAAATACCGAGATCGAGAGCTGCATTCGCTTAAGTGCGGTCAGTATTCAGTACCAGTAATCGGGTGACAGTGGGTACGAACCCCACTGTCGGCAGACCTGGAGATGGTTTTCCGTGGTTTCCCATTTTCACACCAGGCAAGTGCTGGGTCTGTACCTTAATTAAGACCAGGGCCGCTTCCTTCCCATTCGTAGGCCTTTCCTCTCACATCGTCGCCATAAGACATATCAGTGTCGTTGCGAAATAAAGCATAATTATAGCAACAGAAAAAAAAAACGTTCGTAAATTACAGAAAGAATCAGGGTCCTCACGACACTGATTACAAAACTTAGTGAACGTAGTCCCTTTGGCGCAGAGGAAAGCGCGTTGGACTTCTAATCCAAAGGTCGTGGGTTCGATCCCCACAAGGGACGGTAATTTTAAGCAAGAAGAGCACACAAATACCTTCTATAGTTTAAGAGTAAAGCCATGTAAACTCGTTCCGCTTCCACGTGATCCAAGTTTACAATTTTAATCGGCCACGTTGGAATAACTCACTCGAAAATGGAACATTTGCATATAATTTGAAATGTCCGTGAATTGTGTAGGCCCTTGGATTATGAAAAAGAGGAAATCGCAAAGTGACGTCGTTCATTGTATTTTGACGGAGCCTTTGTTTGACGTATATATATATATCGTATATATGTTGCCGATGTTTGAATACGATCGTAACTGCTGGAGAGACTCAAAAGTGACACCACGTTATTCGATATATCAGCAACTTGCACATAATGTACATGAAGAACGTAATTTTAGTTCAATAGACTGTGGAAGCTTTAACTCAAATGGTATGTTAGTTTGTATGGTCCTACAAACGAATGGAGAACCGGGTCTGGCATCTAATCACAGTAACAAGTACACCGCTTAGACGGTTCCTGTTTTACATTTATTATTTTTTTATCCGTATACACTCCAGGGTCGGGTTTCCCCGGATTCAGCGAGGGATCGCACCGCTACACCCTCAGGGCAGTGTCCTGCTATGCTGAACAAGACCTTATGGGGGATGGGAAGAATGGAATGGATAGACAAGGAAGAGGGAAGGAAGCTTTCTTCTTTTTGGAACTAACCTTTGGTCGCGCCGACACAGATAGGGTTTATGGTGACGATGGGATAGGAAAGGGCTAGGAGTGAAAAGGAAGCGGCCGTGGCTTTAAATAAGACACAGCCCCAGCATTTGCATGGTGTTAAAAAGGAAAACGATGGGAAACTATCTTCATGGCTGCCGACAGTGTAACTCGAACCTTCTATCTCCCGGATGCCAGCTCACAAGTGCGTGCCCTTAACCGCACGGTTAACTCGCCTGGTAGGGAAGGAAGCAGTCGTGCCCTTAAGTTAAGAATCATCCCGGGATTCGCTTGGATGAGAAGTGGGAAAGCACGGAAACTCACTTCGAGGATGGTTGAGGTGGGAATCGAACACCTTCTTTTCAGTTGACTTCCCGAGGCTGAGGAGCACCTGTTCCAGCCCTCGTACCACTTTTCAGATTTTTTGGTAGAGCCGGGAAACGAAGCCACCCTCCGGGGGGTGGCAGCTAATCACACTAACCAAACACCAAAAAGGCGCTTGATAATAACAATAATAATAATAATAATCATCATCATCATCATCATCATCATCTGTTTTCCCTCCAGGTTCGGCTTTTCCCTCTGACTCAGCGAGGGATCCCATCTCTACCGCCACAAGTGCAGTGTCCTGGAGCTTCAGACTCTTGGTCGTGGGATACAACTGGGGAGTATGACAAGTACCTCGCCCAGGCGGCCTCACCTGCTATTGAACAGGGGCCTTGTAGGAGGATGGGAAGATTGGAAGGTATAGGCAAGGAAGAGGGAAGGAAGCGGCCGTGGCCTTAAGTTAGGTACCATCACGGCATTCCCGGTATAACGTTCAAGGCAGCTAATCACGCTAACCACTACACCACAGAGGCGGCATAATAATAATAATAATAATAATAATAATAATAATAATAATAATAATAATAATAATAATAATAATAATAATAATAATAATAATAAGAAGAAGAAGAAGAAGAAGAAGAATGTCCTCCTCTGTGGTGTAGTGATTAGCTGTCACACCCGAAGGCCACGATTCGATTTCCGGCTCTGCTACCAAATTTGAAAAGTGGTATGAGGCCTGGGACGGTGTCCGTTCAGTCTCGGGGTGTCAACTGATTAGAGGCTGGTTCGATTCCCTTCTCAGTCAACATCGAACTGGTTCTCCATTTGTTCTCCTGACTAGTGCCGGGATGGTACCTAAGGCTGCGGCCGCTTCCTTCCCTGTTCATTGTGTACCCTTCCCACCATTTCATAACCTTACAAGGCCCCTGTTCCTCATAGCAGGTGAGGGAGTCCGGGCGAGGTATTGGTTCTTCTCCCCGGTTGTATCACCAGACCCAAAGTCTCACGCCCTAGGACACTGCCCTTGAGGCAATAGAGGTGGAGTCTCGCACTGAGTCCGAGGGAAAATCCGACCCTTGAAGGTAAACAGATTAAGAAAGGAAGAAAACAATGTCATGAGAGGAACGAATTTGACTAGAGAAATAAAATATTCCCTGTTATTCCAACTCACAGGATTTGGTAAGTGTTTAAATCTACTCACATTCAGTTGTTCTTATCGGGGTATTGTTCTTCAAGTATGCTTTTATCGTTTGACCTAGACTTCTCTTGCTACATGTTGGCGAGTTCCGTTGTCCCTTTAGCGCAGAGGATAGCGCGTTGGACTTCTAATCCAAAGGTCGTGGGTTCGATTCCAACAAGGGACGCGTAATTTTGACAGACAAGTAACTTGACTGGCAGACTACAGAGAACGAGATTATTGGGTTCAAGGCAAATCCATCAACGGCCCTGGGTAAAATAAGCATACGACAGCACCGCAACGCACCCTGTGGGCTGATGTTACAGCTCAATGTAAAGTGAGGAATCGGCTTTTTTGTTATTTTATTTCATACATATGGGTTGGTATTTAATAATCGACAGTATCATGTACTTACAGGGGGAACATCACATTTATTCGGGTTCGGGTCGTTTCTGAGGACAAGTCATTACCCCCAAACTATCGCGATGATATATTTAGCCTTTTGCTAGAAAAATAACGTTGGAATATTTGACACAGGTCTTGCGTACTCTAACGATACCGTTTTCTAGGGGTCGATGACTTGTATGTTAGGTCCCTTTAAACAGAAAGCATAATCATCGAGCCGTTTTCGTATAGGCCGTATAGTCCAGCTGTCAACGATACGGATATGAAAACCGAAGGTTTCATGGATAATTCAGACTGCTTGCAATTCTATCCAGTGCTGTTTGGATTTTTATGTATTTGAATGTTTAGTTATTCATTTTCTTTGTAAAACGTTTTTCATTAATATGTAGATAATATATTTCTATATTTTTTCGCGGGGCCCCCAAAGCCCGCTCCCCCCGCGTGACCAACTACTCAATCTACATGGCCTCCGACATGCTGTTATTTCTAAGAAGAAGAAAGAGATAGCAGGGAGGAGTGGGAAGTGATACAAGGAGTATCTGCCGGTTTCCGAGTCAGACTCGCTACCACGGCAAGAGTTTGTGTTAGGTAAGGTGGTGTTGATGTATGGTATTGAAGGGTCAGGGAAAAACCACATAGGCAGAAAGAAGATAGAACCTACATGTAAATCCTGACGTCTTTTGATAGCACATGCAAGGAAGTGGGCTGGAAGAAGACCCGAGGTTGTGTTAGTTAGGAATAAGTGTCATGCAATCATAACCATTTCCTTGCCATTTTCTGTTATTATGGGGATCAGTCCTTCTTGTCACTGCCGGGTCGGCTCGGGTCTGGTGGCGTCTGGGCTTTGGGCCACAGGTTCGTCCCATTGTCCAGCAGCCAGCAGTCCCTGGTGCCAAGTCTCCTTTTGGAGAGGGGGAGTTAGAGCCAAGCCTTGCATGCAAGAGGCTATCTTCTTCCGCCTGTCGAAGTCCCTCTATGCGGTGTTGTTGGAACACACTTGTCACTGCGGATCTAAAATTGAGGTTATTAATAACATATGTATACACAGGTTGTCATTGGAGTGCCGGCTGTTTGCCTGCTGTCATGTCCAGCGTTCTATCTAAATAGGGGTAAACTCATTAAACATTTCACATTACTTGTCATCCCGGCACTTGTCTCGATGAAAAGTGGGAAACCACGGAAAACCACTTCGAGGATGGCTGAGGAGAGAATCGAACTCAGCTCATCTCCCGAGGCTAAGTTGATCCGGTTCCATTCCTCCTACCACTTTTCAAAGTTCTTGGCAGAGCTGGAAATCGAAGGCAGGCCTCCCGGGTAGCAGCTAATCACACCAACCACTACAACACAGAAGCGGACATACAAATTACGGTCTCTTGTAGGGACCGAAACCACGAGCTTTGGGTTAGAAGTCCAACGCGCTTCCTTCTGCGCCAAAGAGACTGCTTTGTCTGCAGTTAATGATCAAAATTATACTGTATTCTAAATGTACACGTGAAAAGTAAAAAGTGCAATTACTTGAGATGTGGTACATTTAGTTCCAAATAGTGAATTCATCAGAGACCAGGTATCAGGACAGACATTATACATTCCTCTTAAATGTAAGATATTAGATTCATATTTATTATTATTATTATTATTATTATT